>NW_026895287.1:0-147479 GCF_033153095.1 Gastrolobium bilobum | reverse complement strand
GACCAAAAAGGAATAACAATTTTGTTGACGAACAAAAGAATATTCCTAGGTCGACCAAAACTTGAAGAATTATAAGTCGACTACGGCAAGATCGAAATAGAGCTTTAAACTATAACAATTATGTTCAGACAAAATAAAAAAGGGGCTAAAGGGCCCCGTAATCAAAACAACATAATAAGGCCGGCATTCCGACCCGCGCATCAACCATAATCACCCCGGCGCCGGCCGAGCTACCGCAGAGTATGGAATATATCTGCCTTTTCTTCGGAACCTCTGACTCAAGAGGGGCAGTTTCTTTTGACTTTCCCTTTCCGGTTTTCTTGGGCAAAAACTTTTTATATTCGGCAGAGGTCATACTGACTGCAAAGGAAAGAAGCAAAGTCAGAATGCAGGTTATCAATTTGCAAGGCAAGATTAACTATAACAAAAAATAAAAAATAAAATGAGCTACATACCGAGCTCAAAAATGGCATCCTCCCCAAACTTATCTACAATCCGACTTAAGTCAAAAACGCCGAATTCGTCGGTATATCCGAGCTGGAAAGGGCAGTTAAAGGAGTGCTGTAGTCTTTTGGACGCCTTTGATAATGTCTCGGCGTCCAGTATAATTCAAACCGAGATGAAATGCCGCCGTCGTCAAGCCACTCCTCGGCAAACCAGGGAAGAGACTCAGAACGGGATACCACCTTAAAATAGGCATCCTTGAAACCCTTGAAAGATTGGGAGTAAGGAATAAAAATCCCTCTGCCAGGGGTTCCTCGTAGGGTAACCCACCCTTTCTTGGCCTTAGACTCGGCGCCAGTACGAAAAGTATATACATCGAAGAAGAAGAAGAAAAGAGCAACGGTGCAGGGGAGGCACAAGTAGGCACACACCTGCTCAAAACCTTGAATGAAAGCCTATGAATTTGGGTGGAGTTGCGAAGGTGCAACCCTAAGACGTCGAAGAACTGACATTTGAAAGTCAGTAAAAGGAAGTCGGATACCTAATTTGGTAACGAGATCTCTGTAGAAGTAGAAGAAATGGGGCTCATCCAATATAGGACCTAAACACACTGGAAAGTCGCCAGGTGGAAGAAGATCAACCCCGTTGGGATCTCCCACAGGGAGTTGGGCCACCTCGGTAGGAGACATTATGGACCATTTTTGGAGAACTTCGAGAAGGACCCAATCTTGAGCGTCCGACCCGTCCATGACGATATCCCTGGAATATGAAGGACAAAGGTCAGTACACATGTCAACCAATTCCGACCTTGGACTACCAACGTCAGAATACAATGAAGACGAACTCCAAGAAAGAGAAATGGAGCTATCTGAACTACTGACAAGGTCGACAAACGAGACCCGACTCGATGCAGAGTCATTTAGGAAGGAAGGGGTGACTGACTTAGGAAAACCCAGCTCGGTCGAAGAAAGGCTGGAGGAGCTAGCGCTCAAAGCAAGAGGAGGAATCCGATCCAGAACGGACCTCGTACCCGAGGCCACCCCAGAGGATGGCAGAATATAGGACAACAGAACTAGTTCAGGAGAGGAGCTCAGTCTGGGAGCTGAAGGAGTCACTGAGGGAGAATTGCTCATGCCAAAGTTAAGCCGTGGCGGGCGACCCCCCTAGGCCGACTTGCTCCCCTCCTACCTCGGCCTCCACGAGAACCACGATGGCCCCCACGGGGACCACAGAGAAGCTGTTGAAGCTTCTCCTCCTCGGTGTACTCCCTACCAAAGAACCAATACTGGACAGAACGAGGCAAATGGCTCACCACCTCTTCCCTCCCCGTGCCACCTGGTCGGGGTGCCGGACTAGAGGAAGAACTAGGGGCACTCATTATGAACCCTCAACACTTCAAGGAGGAAAGTATAAACCTCACCTGCGGTTCTAAACGGAAGAAACTACACAATGCAACTTAACCCAACCGAAAAAAGGAATGATTTGTAAAAGCAAAAGGAACAGAAAGGTACTTGAACTTAGGAGCAAAGTTGGTGAGAACTAGACTCAATGTATGGAAACCTTCACTGGAAGCAGGGAGAGCTCCAAGAGAGTTTATCACGCGAAGAACAAAAGATCACTGTGAAACTAGACAGGGGTAAAGTATGGAACCCGTTTGAAAGCTGGTATTTAAAGGACGACGAATGGCTTGGGCGCGAAGGTGAAGGGTTTTTCTTCAAACGGTTACGTGATGGGGGGCAAAAAGGGGAATTCACCCTGGATGCATTATATGCACCCCATCATAACCTGCGCAAAGTTAAAACAGTATGCCCTGCATATGCACAAACTACCAATGAGCGCAAGACGCGTAGATCGCCATAACCGTCACAGCAGACGTGATGCGAAGGGTCAGGATAAAATGATAAGGCCCAACCCCGAGTTCTGTGATCAAGTAGCGCCTGGGTTTCAAGTAGTCCGTAGCTGAAGATCGTAACATGACCCGACGCGACAACTCGGCTAGCATTAAGAAAGCTAAGCTCGGACCTATGGCATTCAACAGTTCACAATGAATTTAGGCAATATCCGACATGATCAAATACGACATGATCAAATCCGACTTCAAGTGCAAACATCATGAAAGGATAAGAAGTATAGTGAACAAAATCTCGGCAAAACAACTGAGCCAGAACGTTGACTCCGAAAAACTCGGGAGTCCAAACATTAGAACAACGAAACGCGGATAAACTGAATCCGTGATAACATAATGGCACCTCGACATCCCGGACCCCGGAATACCGAGCTGGGGGGGCAACTGTTATGGATATGAATATCATATCCCAACTACCCAAGGATCCCTTAAAGGATAACTACCCAATTATCCTAACAATATAAAACAGTAAGGCTGCTAAGGATAGAGTCCCTATCCCAACAGAAAGGAAGTTAAATCCTACTACAACTGGAAGATCTACACAAGCCCAAGAGGTAACCCTTATAAATAAGAGGTTAAAGACCCCAGGTATACACTTTGAACCTATTTACTAATACTGCCCACACTGTGCACACACCCACCCCTTGGCTACAAGCCTATTGCTTGTGCGCAGTGATTGGGACCTCGGCAATAAGCCTAGTATACACTATCTCTGAGCGCATACCTTACGGTATAGCAATACGGTCCATCCGGAACCTAACAAGCATGAAAATATTATCAACGAAACAATCCGTAGTGTATACATACACACATTTCCCTTAAGAAAATACCTGTTCAAATAATAATTTAGAATTTAAGTTTGATATAATCATTTACTCATTTTTGTGTTGATTTGACACGTATGTATATTATCTAATTAAATGTTTGAGTAAAAAGAGGCAGAGGGAGAGAGAGAATAGTTTACAATAAAATTATATTTAAAGTAAATAAATAAATTTGTGTTTATTTTAAATTTATTAGAATTTAAATTTTTTTTTTACTTACTTTAAGAATATATTCATTTTAGTAGAACTTTTCTAAGTAAAATAAAGTATATAAATATTATTTAAATAAAAGAAACTCCTTTAGTATCTTTTATTTTTATGAAGGTATCAATGTCTTTATTTATTAGTAGTTAACTTTTTTTTGTGTGGAGAAATACTAGTTAATTTTATTTATACTGATACTAAAATTTAAGGTTAGGAGCAACTACCTCATTTTATGATTAAGCTAAACATCTTAAGGAGCATTTCTTATAAATAACTCACCTATAATATTTACCCAAAAAAGAAAGAAAGAAAACTCACCTAAAATAAACCAAAAAATCAAATCTCAATTAACTTAACTGATACGTTTTCACCCATATCAGTTGCACCAAATGTTGTTAATAATTAATAATTAGTTATGTATACATTAAGAAAGTAAAACAATTGTATTATATTGATGGTTTACATCAATATGACACGTAGTTAAACTTAATAATTAACTATTAAAAAGTAAATATAATTTTATACAGTCGCAGAAAGAAATGATACGAACAGAGCTCCTTGAATCAATAATTAAAATATTTAGCACCGATACGACACGCGACTTGTGACACGACACTCCGACACGTTAATCTTAAAAAATTATGGATTTTGACATGTTGGGATATGTTTTAATATTAAATAATATTTTTAATTTATATACTGCATGTATATTTTATTTAATATTTAATAATTTAACAAAAAAATAAAACTAAATTAATAATACTCATCAACACGTTATAAAGATGGAAGCTTTAATAAAAAAAATAAGAACAGGGATGAGAGAGAGATATAATATTAGAAAGAGAGATATAATATTAGATAGAGAGATCAAATCATATTAGAGAGAGATCAGAGAGAAGGAGATACAACAAGAGCGTGATAGGAATTGACAACAATGATGTTGAGATGTTTCTTATCTACTTAAGGGAAAAAGACAAAAAAATAAAATTGATATGATCAGGTAGAAGCTTTATTAATATATTTTAATTTTTAAAAAAATATTTTTTTAAAAATAAAAATTAAAAAAGAATTACGAAAATGTCATTTGACCGTGTCGGACACGGTCAAATTCGCGTGTCGGAATGGTCAACGTGTCGAAAAAAGTTGACCGCGTGTCCGATACCGTGTCGGAGCGTGTCGCCGTGTTATAGCGTGTCGGACACGACTCTCTCTGTTTTTACAAGTGTCCGTGATTCCTTGATTAAAACTATTACATGAAATTATTGTTATTATTAATTTAACATAATTATTCTCATAAAAATTTAATTAAAATAATATATAGATAAGATCTTAAAGTAATAACTTTATTCTCGCAACTCCCATCCATGCACCTGTATATTAAAGTATCTTTGTATGAACCATAAGAAAGTATCTCTATATATTAAATCATAATATATTTTTTAAGAATGACTTTCTTAATCTATTTTTTAAAGAGTGGCACTTATCATTCTTAATTTTTAAATTATATATATATATATATATAATTTTATAATTTTAAATATCTTATTTTTTTAATTTATAATTTTTAAATTCTATGTAAATCAATTGTGCATATTTTCTGTAATTTGAAATATTTTTTATTTAATTTATTTTTGAAACTTATCTAAATTTGAAAATACCCCTTATAATATCAGGACAAGATTTTATGCATATCTTTTTTTATGCCTACTCTACCTACTCATATTCAATATCATTAGATCAGAATCTCAAAAAAAAAAAAAATTGTAAAAGTTAGTTGTCTAATATAATGTAAATAAAATAAATAAGATAAGTAGGTAAAATAAATAAATAAATAGAATATTATATCATTATACACTTTAATTGTAAAAATTTTAACCTAATAATATTTAAGATAAGTAGGTAAAATAAATAAATAAATAGAATATTATATCACTATACACTTTCATTGTATATAATATAATGAAAAATAGAAGTATCATATTGTAGAAAAATGACTATGTCATGCTATAGATATAACAAATATGGATCCCCCTATTTTTTTTTAAAAAAGAAAAAAGAAAATAGTAGAATCCACATTAATTATGTCTATACCATGATCATGATATAGCTATTTTCCTACATGATATTGCTGTTTCCCTAATATGATAACCTGAATGTGAAGATTTTATGAAAAGAAAAAGTGTGCTGGTATGATTATTAGACACCATATGCACGTGTCGTTATAACACCAGAAGCAAGAAAAACCTTTACAAGGTTCCCCGAAAAAGGAAGTCTAATAACTTATAGTACTAGCTTATGTGATCCGCAAATTGATGTATTGTAGGTAAGTTTTTCCAACAAAAAGTCTTTACGCTAATTATAGTGTTAGAAGATACGTGGAATATGCCAACTTGCCGAGACAAGGCAGACACGGCTGCTTTAAGGCTTCTGCACTAGCTACTGCTAATTAAATCAAGAAACCTTCTAGTCTTTTATATTTATTTTCTTCTGCCAACGAAGAATTATGTGCATGCACGGTTGCAATATGCTAAAATGTAAGTGAATTTGATTAGAAGTTAGGTATGTAGCCCGAGGGGTGTAATACGTCTATATGAATGTGCTTAAAGAAATAGTAGTATATACCAAAGTTCAAAGAAAGACCACAAAGAGAACTGCGAAGATGGGATGATGTGTAGGTTATTATACTAGCTATAAAATTCAGCGAGTAACAACTTATAAATGTGATAAAAATTGCAAGAGCCCGCATCGTTAATTAAGAAATTAATTAATTAATTACATGATTAATGAGATAATTTTATAATCGACCCTAATAATTATGAGAAAGCTTAAATAATTATGGTGTTGAAAGTCGCTTTTCTGACGAAAAGTGCAGATGCCGGTTCTGCTTCACGGTATAAATGAGTACTGATGAAGTATCCCAGAAAATTATAAAAAGTATGTATATGTCACTAGAATAATATATAGGACTAATAAAACAAGTTTCAAGTCGAAATAATGAGAACTGGTGCCAGAACTGATACTGGCTATGTAAAAGCGCGTACCGGAAAGGTGCTACGAAAAATAAAATAAAAATATGATAAATCTTAGAAAATTGGCTAGGATCTGATTCCAAAGTTTGGGATTAAAATACTAAGCGTAGCTATTAGTGCTAATACTGGGTGTTTAAACTTAAACCGCCTATACATATACTCATTTGGCACTAAACCCTAGGTATTCTTTCTGTTGCTACGTGAGTTGGAGGATGACCAGCTCCCACACACTATTACATTGCTTCCTCCATTTTTGTGAGCCAAGTGACCATTTTTCTTCCTTGAACCTTCACCAAAACACCTAGAGATAGTGTGAAGCAGCCTTGTGAGTGTTTGTGACTCTCCATTTTATGGGTTCAGCCACTGTTGGGTAGGGAGAGTGGTCTGACTTCTTGACTTGGTGAAGAGGGAGCCATTTCCTTGGTTGTGGGAGCTCCAAGGAGTGATTTTTGGTGCAAAGAACCAACCTTTGATCACCATTTTTGTGTACCTTGGGAGACAGAACCTTTGCAGCTGATTAGTGAGCTCCAAGAGCACCTTTGTTCTATTCCAAACCTTGGTGGTAAGCACCATCATCCTTGCCTTTGGTTTCTATAGAAAGAATGAACATTGATGCATGTAATAATCAAAATATAAGAACTTAAGGTTGGGTAAGATTAAACACTCCTAGATATGCATGTTTAAGCTTCTGGAATCGATAAAAGAGCAACCTTTGGGAAGGATATCTCGCGAAATGCAGAACTGCATTCTGTAGCGAAATATCCGGATATGGTATCTGGATATGGATATGTGGATATGGGGTCTTGTGATATCCGCATATGGATATCCAGATATGATATTCGCATATGCATATCCGGATATGGCCCCGACATATATCCAGATATTCTGGGAAGTTCGAGACAGTAACAGTACTGTTCATACAGAATGACATTTTGGGTATGTGGACCCATGATGGGTTATGTGGACTTCTGTAATAATTAATCTAAGTCAGAATCAAAGTGATTAAGGGCTTATGGCTTGGGGAGAAGCCTAAATACATGAAACGTAAAAGGAAAGTGTTGTCTTTATGTTATATGCTTGTAAAGCATGATTGTTGATATGATTGCTGGTCTAAAACAGATTGTGATTCTGCTGTTTGTGGATTTTGAGCTAGTGTGGGCCTTGGATTGGATTGATTGCTTAGAGGTAAGCTTTTGTGTCCTCGGTTTAGCCATTGTTGGTTCCACCATGCCCCATGGGAGAATGGTTTTATGCATGATGTGTTTTCATGTTTTGATGATTGAAATGCTTTGGAGCTGTTAAGTGCAAGGGCCTTATAATATGCACGTGTTGTTCCATCTAGACGGTAAACTTGAGTATATGGCGTCATACAATACGGTGATTCTGTGGGTGGGTGCAAGTGGCGTCTTGCACTAAATGTGGGTAATAGACGTATATAAATCCTGCGTTTCTCTGGCCAGTAGAATATCTTGACACACATGACATGATTATCTGTTGCATTGCACTGATTTTGGAACTGATATTGTATATTGCTTTTAGAACTTATGTTGCACATGTAAGTGAGCTCGGGGTGGAGAAATCCGTGAGGACCCCTTGCCTTACTGAGATTTCTATTTAGAGATCTCACCCCACGTTTGGGACACTTATTTCATGTTCAGGTAACCCAGGGGTTGAGACCTCTAGCGGCAGGAGGTCGGAGCTTAGTTGATTGATATGCTTGCTGATTATGCTGATGTACCTATTTAGTGATTATGCCTTATCCATTACCATGATGTTTGTATTGAGACTTGATGAGTATGCTGTTTGTAATCACTCAATTTTGTCCTCCCACAATAAAATAAAAATAAATATATATATAAATTAAAATTTATTTAGTAAATAAATTTTAATTTATTTCATCTAGTCTCCTAGTTTTTATTATTATTATTATTATTATTGTATCTATTTTTATTTTTATTTTTTTAGTTGCAAACCCCAAAATAAAAGTAAAAAAAGAAGTTACCAGTTTCTTGGGTTGTTACAAGTTACAACAACAACCCTCTTATGTGGGTTTCATCAACCGCCTTCTCTCACCGCCTGTGTCAATCAAGAAGTATTATTTTCAAGTAATCCCACGTGAATAGTGGTCAGGAAGTAAGGTTTGGGATAAGAAAGAGCAGGGGAGGCGTGTTACAAGAAAAGAAGGAGAATATATAAAAAAAATCAGCCCTTCCTCTATAAATATGAAAGACCTCGATTGTGAAAGGGGTTGGTTTTTGAAGGATCGAAAAAGAGAGGACAGAACTCAGAGGGGGGTTTTAAAAAGAGAAAAAAAAAAACAAAAAAAGGAAGAGAGAGGGTTCACAGTGAGAGAGGACGGAGGGACAACTTAATCAACTGCATACACTAAGAGAGGCATAGATACAACAAAATCATATACACTGATTAAGAGAGAAAGTAGAGTTTGATCGAAAAAACCGATTCTGGTCGAAAATAACGTGTTATCAGCAACCATCATTGTGAGTTGCCAATCGTTTGCTGCCGCCTAGACTCCACCCACCGTCGTGCACAACTCCAATCCGCGAGTCACCCATAAAGGCACCTCTCAGTTTTGTGGAATAATCCCATCTAGCTATTGTGCACTCTCTCAGGTTAGTGTGCAAATTTAACTTTTAGCTTATGTTGGTTTGACTATCGGTTGTAGGCAACCTACTGGACAAAGATATGAACTACTAATAAAGTAAGATGAAATGCCATGATGATAGTCTCCCACTAATCCATTGGTTTTAATTTTATTTTAATATTCAATATCGTTTGCAGACCATTTTGAGGGGTACATGGTTTTGATAGAGATTAAATGAAATATGGTACAGTTGTCATCTTGTTAGCATGTTAGGTGTATCGTTTGAATTCAATAAAATAATAATAAAAATGTAAAAAGCAAGTTATAAAGGAATTAGTAAACTGATGTGCTCAAGTATCGACCATTGTGTTTATTATTATTTTATTTAGAAAAATCCAAATCATGCTTAAACATTGGGAGTAATGGCTTATTCTATTAAAGATTAACAGTAGGTTTAGTTCTCTCTTTTAAAAAAAAGAATCTGGATTTCTTCTATTTAATAACTTTTCATGATTGGGCTAATGTTTTAATTTCTTACTATTCTGTCAGCATATAATGATAAAGTAAATAACGACTTAAAGTCTACGGGATTAGCTGAGTTGTGACAACTTGTTAATCCCTTTATTTTAAATCATTTCGACTGTGACAGTCCGATGATTTTAAACCATTTAGAAACAATAAACAAACAAAAAAATCAAAAGTTTTATATAAAAAATTATTGATTTTTGAGTTGATTTAAAAGAAAAAATAAAGAATAAAAAGTAGTTTGCTATCAACTGAAATGGGAGTCAGCTGAGCCGTGACGGCTTGTTACCCCCACACATTTTGTTTTGACTCATTTTTGCCGTGACGGCTTAGTGATTCATAATTTATTCAAATTTATCATAAAATTTACAATAACAAAAAATAATAATATGAATATTATTATTCTTCTAAAAAGGGATTAGCTGAGTTGAGACAGATTGTTAATCCTGCAATTATCATTTCGGATTATTTTAACTGCGACAGTTTGATATTCCGAAACCATCAAATCCAAAACTTTCAAATTATTTTCTTTAAAACTACTTTCAAAATAAAAATCAATCAACACCCAAATATTTTCTACAGAACGACGTAGCTTTGAGTTCCCTATTGTACCGAGGGATACGTCGGAGCGGGACCATCCCGTCAAGCACAAAAATAAAATTTCAAAATTAGTTTTCTTTTCCAACGATCAATTTTATTTATTTAGGGTGAAATAAATATTTAAAATATTATCAATAATTTGCACAATTGATATAAGGTAACCGTTTTTTAACGGACGGTGTAGGGTGCTAATACCTTCCCTACTCGTAATCGACTCCCGAATCCATTTCTTTTGTTTTCAAAGACCAGTTGTCTTTAAAAAAGGTTTTTCCAATGTTTTTCCTAAATAAACTTTGGTGGCGACTCCATTGTTTTAACCATTCAATATTCTTTCGCCGTCACGTCGCGATACGGTTGCGACACTGTTTATTTGGTGAGCATGAGAATTGTCCATGCCACATTGATTTGACGATTTTTGAGTTTAATTGAGTTGTATAAACTATCAGGATTTGTCCGGTCTACGTTTTGTAGTTCCGTGACTAGAGACACATTCAATTATTTATTTATTGAGGTATTTCAGTTAGATGTTTAATTGCAATTTACATACAGACAATATTTTATGAAAAATGATTAAGTAATCAACTTGGTAATATTAATGACGTCATGATTGAAAATAAAAAGTTGTTCCACATTTTTAATTAAGCGTGGCTTAATACGATGACATGTTAACAATCTGGGTATACACGGGGTGTTACATTTTATGGTATCAGAGCACTTTCTAGGGAAAAAGCCTGTATGTATTGCAATAACTTAGGATGTTTGTTGTGTTCCTGTCTTATTAGTTTCTCTTTGAGTTTTGCTATGATAATGCTTGTGTGATCACATTGTATGGGCTTGATCAACTCATCCTTTGTGTAACATGTGCAGAGTTATGGCACCTTCTAGGAGAACTCGGGAGATGAATGAGGGTCAACCTGATCCTATCCTAACTGCATTAGCTGAGAAGCAGGCGGCTAGACAAGCCGAACATGAGGCCACTAGAGCGGCCAACCAGGCTATGATAGATGTCATTAGAAAGACTAACCGAAAAGCCCTTGAAGATGTATTAGAGGCGAATCGATTGGCGTATATGACCATGGTACGGGTCGTATTGGAGGAGATGAGAGTTGATTGTCTTGATGGCCAACATCCTCCGCTGCCACCAACTCCATCCCCACATCAGTTTGGGAGTGGAGTTAGAGGGATGCTAGTTGAGAATGAATCATCATGGCTTAAGTGCATCACGTGTGGAAAGACTTATGTGGGTACTTGCTGGCAAGGACAAAAAGTATGTTTCAGATGTGGCAAGCCAGGTCACCTTACTAACATGTACGTTACCAGGGTGAAGCGAGCTGCTGGAATACATAATGTTTCAGTATGTTGCATGGAGAGGATAGCTGGATCAACATCTAAAGATTTCGATACTAGCATTCAGCAGGGCGGCGATCTCGAGAAGATTCGTGTGAACCACGAGGCAATGAAAGTTAAAGAATCTAAGGCTAAGGGAACCAGTAGTTCCACTTCCTGGAGGGACATGAAGTTTGGAGGCAAAGGTAAAAGGAAGCAGCTATAGGTTAAACAACTGTGCAACAAATTCAAGAGGTCTACTACTCTGGCAGACAACTTTGCTAGACCTTCGACTATCCCAAAGTGTATAGGTTGCGAGAAGGAGCATTTGGGACGTTGTGATTCGGGTGAGCTGATATTCTTCAGGTGTGGCAAGAAGGGCAACTACTCCAAAGACTGCTTTACACATGTCGCTAGTGCTGCTGTTGCTCTTGCGGTACCTTCCCTGATGATTTTTGCACCACCAGAGACTGACCGAGTTTATACATCGGATAGTAAGCAGATAGACCGAGCTCCACACCTTGCGAGAGGTATAACTCATGTTGGAGATACTTTGGTGATGTATTATTTGACTTAGGGACGACGTATTTATTTATTGTGAGTTCGATTGTTGTGGGGCTGAACTTTCCCATAATTGAGCTTTCTCCATTTCTGAGGGTTATTACCCCTACGGAAGAGAAATGTGATACTTCATCTATTTATTTGGATGTGGTGTTTTAGTTGGATGGCCGAGACTGCGTAGCAGGTCTTAATTGTCTACCCATGGTCAATCGTGGGATCATTTGGGTACAGACAGGCTGTTGAGAAATTGTGTGTTGGATTGTTGTGATTGCGTAATATGATGTATGAATTATGTTTATACATTGAATGTTGTATTGAAGTGTTTGATAATATAACCTGAGGAACTAGGTTGATTGAGTGTGTTATTGGCCATCAGCGTATTATAGACTATCCCTGGAAGGGATGTATCCGAAGAGGGTGCCTCTGAGGAGTTGATTGAATGCTCAGTTGATGTGTAGTTCATTGAGTGGTCCTTGTGTACGAGGTAGACTGGTGACTGGTATGCCTACTAGTTCCTTGGCCGATAACCTTTGTCATGGGTTTTCCTTTGAGGATTGGATCCTAAGAGTGTTGACTCTTTGGAGTTCCATGAGGGCACCAATTTGAGTTTGAGTCATCGGGTGGTTCGGGTGCACGAGGTGCACAAATCAATCAATTTTAGTTTGCCTCATTGTATGATAATGCATTATGAAACTTGAAATAAGAGTTTATACTCTACAACCACCAAGTGAGTGGGACGAGTAAAATATACTAAGAGTGATATGCCAAAGCTGGGCATGGAAGGTAAGATGTCTCACTCCATTACCTAATTGTGATGGTGCTTTGTTTGAGAATGTGAAATTCTCTTTAAGGAATTTAAGTGTGTAACACTTGGACCTTGTGGCAAGGCCACGCGCAATCTTGTATATGCGAGGCAAGTGTAGTTAGTTTTGTGGGTCGAGTGGTCTCCATGACTCTAGCTTAATTTGTAGAGTATTGATATGTTTCATATGTAGTTGACATGTTAACACCATGAATAGTACTAAGCATGAAGTAAATGTCATGAACTGTGTTAATACATTGATGTTGTACCATCCTTTATTAACTTTCGATTTTGCAGATGCCATGGAGATTGAGGTATGATGTTGCATAGAATATTTAATTATTATGTTATTTGAATTGGAAATTTTGCAGGTGTACGTAAACTAAGGTACGTTACTATGTGAAGTAGCATGTTAACTTACATGTATTGTTTGAAATGAACATGATTATGATGTCGTATTGTGAAAGGAATGTGATTCTATTTGAGAATAATGATTTATTAAATTGTAAGTCAAGTCGAGGCTAGAGTCATGGAATATGAGCTAAACTCACCCAAGTTATTGTGAGGGGTATAATATGTGAGGTCAGGTCACCTCTATTGATGAAGTGACTGGCGATCCCAGAGAATCGAATGAAGATTTTGAGGTTATTGAAGTGTCGAGATCTGTCAGTGACCTTTCTGTTGGGGGTGCACTTCTCGAGATGGAAACCGTCAGAATTGAGAATGAGCTGATGGAAAAGATCAATGAGGTGCAGGTTCAAAGAGAGTGCCTTGATTATGTTAAGAACCAATATGGTGTGTCTTGGAACGAAGTTGGTTTGTTTGATATGCCATGAGGTAAAGTTTGAACACCAGAAGCCATCTGCTAAGCTTCAACCTCTTGAGATACCGCAGTGGAATTGGGAGAGCACTTTCATGGACTTCGTGATGGGTTTGCCTAAGACTCAGGTTGGTTATGACACTATCTGGGTAATTGTGGACAGATTGATGAAGTCTGCCCACTTTATTCCGGTGAAGGTGAGCTTCACTACTGAGCAGTTAGCCAGACTTTATGTTCGCGAGATTGTGAGGCTTCACGGGGTGCTCGAGAGTATCATTAGTGATAGAGACCCGAAGTTCACATCTCGGTTCTGGGAGGCGCTGCAGGGAGATTTTGGTACTTAGTAGAGATTGAGTACATCCTATCACCCTTAGAAGGACGGACAGACTGAGCGGACCATCCAGACATTGGAGGACATGTTGAGGGCTTGCACTTTGGAGCAGGGTTCAGCATGGGATAGGTAGCTGCCATTGGTTGAGTTTTCGTACAACAACAGTTTCTTTGCTAGCCTGGGCATGGCACCCTACGAGGCGTTGTATGGTAGGAGGTGTCGGACTCCTACATGTTGGTTTGAGGTTAGAGATAAGGAGTTGTTTGGTTTGGACTTTGTCCAAGATATTACCCAGCAGATCCAGTTGGTCAGAGATAAGCTGAAGCAGGCGCAAAATCGCCAAAAGAGCTATTATGATGTTAAGCATCGTCCGCTGAAGTTCAGTGAAGGTGAGCACATGTTTGTGAGATATCACCTGTCACCGGTGTTGGTCAGGCACTCGGAGTGAGGAAGCTGAACCCGCGATTCATTGGGCCATATCAGATACTTGGTAGAGTAGGACCTATTGCCTACCGGCTTGCCTTGCCCCCGAACTTGGCCAACATCCACGACGTGTTTCACGTGACTCAGCCTCGGAAGTACATAGCAAACCCTTCGCACGTGGTGCAACCGGATGATGTGGAAGTTTGGGAGAACTTGAAAACTCCCGTCGGACCACTCAAAATTCTCGATCGTGGCGAGAAGAAGCTGAGGAGCAAGATCATTCTGATGGTCAAAGTGCAGTGGACAGGAAGAACTCTAGAGGAGTGTACTTGGGAGCGAGAAGACGAGCTTCTCCGGCAATACCCCGACTTCCGAGACATGTATGTTTCTGATTTTGAGGACAAAATCCTTAAAAGGTGGGGTGAATGTAAGAGCCTGCACCGTTAATTAAGGAAATTAATTAATTAATTACGTGATTAATGAGATATTTCCATAATTGACCCTAATAATTATGAGAATACTTAAATAATTATGGTAAGTGATTAATAATGTTGAAAGTCGCTTTTTTGACGAAAAGTGCAGATGTCGGTTCTGCCTCACGGTATAAATACGTACCAATGAAGTGTCCCGGAAAATTATGAAAATTATGTATATGTCACTAGAATAATATATAGGACTAGTAAAACAAGTTTCAAGTCAAAATAATGAGAACTGGTGCCAGAACTGATAGTGGCTATGTAAAAGCGCGTACCAGAAAAGTGCTGCGAAAAATAAAATAAAAATATGATAAATCTTAGAAAAATGGCTAGGATCTGATTCCAAAGTTTGGGATTAAAAGACTAAGCGTAGCTATTAGTGCTAATACTGAGTGTTTAAACTTAAATCGCCTATCTATATATATACTCATTTGGCACTAAACCCTAGGTATTCTTTCTGTTGCTACGTGAGTTGGAGGCCGACCAGCTCCCATACAATATTCCATTGCTTCCTCCTCCATTTCTGTGAGCCAAGTGACCATGTTTCTTCCTTGAACCTTCACCAAAACACCTAGAGATAATGTGAAGTAGCCTTCTGAGTGTTTGTGACTCTCCATTTTCTAGGTTCAGCCACTGTTGGGTAGGGAGAGTGGGATGACTTCTTGACTTGGTGAAGAGGGAGCCATTTCCTGGGTTTTAGTACCATGACTCTTGCACAAGTTACACAAAGAGTGAGTTGATCAGGCCCACGCAATGTGGTCACAAATGCATCATCATAGCAAAACCCAATAGAGAGAACACACAGACACGACTCACAACAAAACATCCTAAGTTATTGCAATACATACAAGCTTTTCCCTAGAAAGTGCTCTGATACCACAAAATGTAACACCCTGTATATTTCCGGTTTGTTATCATATCATCGAATTAAGCCACACTTAATTTAAAAATGCGGAATATCTTTTCCATGTTCAATTATGACATCATTATCATTAGCCAAGTTGAATTACTTAATTCGTTTCATAAAACATCGCCTGTATGTAAATTGCTAAAGACAAGTAACTGAAATACCTCATAACATAGATATGAGTATCTAAGTCACGAATCTACAACACGTAGTCCAGACAATATCCTGATACATTATTAATTACAACTAGAAACAACTGATGTGCCTCTGGCAAGTGTGGTTTTTCTGTGATAAAATTGATAAAGATTGACTCATAAGAGAGCAATTTAAATAAATATTTGCTGTTTATATTGATTCTTTCTATGTCAATAATATTCATCTTTTGGTTGTGTTTTTACAGGAAAAAGAGGAGTGAAAATTATAAATCATAAAAATCCTCTTAATGAAACTCCACACGGAATATATCACAGTACAAATGCCAGCAGAATGGAGCAGACTGGCGCCAACTGGCGCCAGTTTACGAACTCCACACCGGACAATTGCAAGTGGCGCCAACTAGCGCCACAATTATGAACCAAAATGGTGCATCTTTTCTCCATGCCCACAAGCGCCCAACATCAAGAAAGTTGGCGCCAAGTGGCGCCCAAAATATAAGAGGTGGCGCCAACTGGCGCCGGTCCACGTAGAAGCAGGTCCGACTTTTCACAATTGGACAGTAACTCCGCGCGAAGTGGAGCCGTACCGGCGCCAACTGGCGCTGGGTTGCGGGAAAATAATACCGTGTTGCCGTGGGGGTATTTTTGGAAGGAAGAAAAGAGGATTATAAATAGGATCCATATGACATAATTATGTATTAAAACATATTCTTCTGAAGAGAGACGACGGCAGAGCTCCGAGAGGATTCCTGAGATCAAGTTCTTCTTCTCTTTTCTCTTTAATTTTATGCTTTTGAATATTGGATTATTTTTAGCCATGATTATGTTTGGCTAGTTTATTTTTTATTGTAGTTAGGGTCACGAGCCCTATGTGAATCATTGTTACGATGGATTGATTTAGTTTTACTCATTTATATAATTATCTTTGTCTCTACCTTGTGCGTATTTTCTATTTTCTTTATTAGAACTGATCAATCTGATAGTTGAGAATAGTTTGAGGGTTAGAACCCTAGATAGGAATATTGGGGTTTTGATCTTGAAAGGGGGTAGGATAACAATTGGTATGCATGCTAGGAATAGATGTGTATTTAATTGCGGATGCTTAAATTATTACGTTCCTTGCTTAATACCATGAGGAACATTGCAAGGAATTGGGGTTCCAATTGGGGATTAAAGGGTTAACCTTGCAAGGAATTGAGGGTTAACTAATAAATGTTCTTAGATAATAATTTATCCGAGTAATTATATGAATAAGTATTGTGAATCAATCCAAAGTAAGAAGTAGGGATCATAAGGTGAGTGCGCTCTAGCTACAATGTTTTTATCATATTTTTAAAATCAATTCTCATTGTTATTGTTTTATTTCTCTTAAATAAAAAATCAAAAACAAGTCTTTACTTTTATTTCTTATTGTTACTCAAAAATCAATTCACAATTTTTCCAAACAACAAACCCTGTGGAGACGATACTCTACTTACTTTCTATATTACTTGTGCGATCGGTATACTTGCCGGAGAGCATCAAGTTTTTGGCGCCGTTGCCGGGGATTACTAATACCAATATTACAAATAACCGTTGATCTTTGAGATTGGATTTTTTTTTATTTTTATTTTCTTTCTATCTTGTTATGTCTTTGCAGGTGCTACTAACAAAATTTTCTGAGTTTTATGCGAGGTAGACTTCCTCCTACAGACTTTGTATTTGATCCAGAAATTTCAGGGACTGAGAGGAAACTGCGGAAAGTTGCCAAGCAGATAATTTGGGAAGAATTCAAGAACGTACCTGTACAACCAATACAAGAAATGGCGGGTAACAACAATGCAAATAACCCACCTACACGATTGTTGGACACCATTCTGACTCCGGTGTTCAATAGGCCAAATTCAAGTATAATCAGGCCGACGGTGGAGGCAAACAATTTTGAGCTGAAGCCATCTTTGATTACTTTGGTGGAAAGGGTTCAGTTTTCTGGTGCTGAGGAGGAAGATCCTCATGAGTTCATAGATCGATTTCGGATGATCTGTGACACTACCAAGCACAATGGAGTGTCTGTCGATGCTATCAAGCTTCGATTATTCCCTTTTGCTGTTAAGGGAAAGCTCTCAGATGGATATAAATGCAGCCATCTAATAGTATCACGACATGGGAAGACTTGTCATCAAAGTTCTTTGCCCATTTCTTTTCTATGGAAAAGTACAACCAGCTGGTGAATGAAATCACAAACTTCCGCCAACTTGAAGGAGAATCACTGTGTGCAACTTGGAATAGATTCCAGAAACTCATCCGGAAGTGTCCGCACTATGAAGGAGACGATGACAGAAAGGTAGCAATCTTCTTTAATGGCATCTCTCCTGAAACAAGGTTAGTGATTAACAGTGCAGCTGGGGTTTCTATTCGGCAAAGTACATCTGAACAAGCCATTGACTTGATAAAGAAACTGGAAAGGAATGAGAATGAGAGCGTATCAGCTCAAATAAAAAGAGGAGTGATAAAGCTGGAAAGCAATGATGCTATGCTTGCTGAACAAAAGCTGTTGTCCAAGAAGTTTGACAGCTTGAATGAGAAGTTTGAAAAATTTCAAGTGTCGAAGGTTCAATCAACTCCTGTGGTTTGTGAATATTGTAAGGAAGCTCATGAGTCTAATGAGTGTCCCACTCTAATGGGTGATAATCCATAGCAGTTGCAAGTGAATGGGGTTTGGTATGAGCAGAAGCCCCAACAAAATTTTCAAAGAAATCAGAATTCTTCTGGCAGAAATAATTTTCAGAGGAGAGGTCAAGAATGTGGTTTTGATTATAGTTCAAACAACTTTCTGCAACCTCCTCCTATTCCACAGAAGGAACTTTCTGATTTGGAGAGGTTAGTTGGACAAATGGCTCAACACTCCAATTCTTTTATGGAGGAGACTAGAGCCAATATCAAAAACACAAATGCTTTCATGGAAGAGACTAGGGCTAATACCAGAAACATGAGTGCTTCGATCAGAAATCTGGAGAATCAAATTGGCCAGCTGGCCAAGCAAGTTGCTGATAGAACTCCAGATAATTTCCCTAGTAACACAGCCATCAATCCAAGGGAGAATTGTATGTTTGTCACCACTAGAAGTGGTAAAGTGGTAGCAGCTCCAGAAAAGCCGAGCATAAATGTGGAAGCTGAAAAGAAGCTGGATACTGCAGGTGAGCCAGAAAAAGAAAAAGAAATTGAAAAACCTGCTGAAGTGGAAAAGCCAGTTGCAAAGAAGAAGTTTGAACTGAAACCAAAATATGTGAGGGCAATGGCACCTTATCCAGAAAGGTTTAAGAAAGATGCTCAAAAACAGCATTATGAAAGATTTCTGGATATATTCAAGAAATTGCACATCAACATTCCATTTGCTGAAGCTCTGGCTTGCATGCCCAATTATGCCAAGTTCATGAAGGACTTGTTATCAAGAAAGCATAAGCTGCAGGAATGCCAAACTGTAACACTCACTGAGGAGTGTAGTGCCATCATACAGAAGAAGTTCCCACCCAAACTCAGTGATCCAGGGAGTTTCGAAATTCCTATTGAAATCGGGGACACAAAAATTGGCAGAGCATTATGCGATCTTGGGGCTAGCATTAATTTGATGCCCCTTTCTGTTTGTAAATCCTTGGGGATCACCGAGTTGAAGCCCACTTTGGCATCTCTTCAACTTGCTGATAAGTCTTTGAGGAAGCCTAGTGGTATTATTGAAGATGTTCTTGTAAAGGTGGACAAGTTCATCTTTCCTGCTGATTTTGCAGTGTTGGACATGGAAGGGGGAGCTGAGATGCCTCTTTTGCTGGGTAGACCTTTCTTGGCCACTGCTCGGGCACTGATTGATGTTGAAAACGGGAAGCTTGAGTTAAGGATGAATGATGAGACCGTTACCATCAACGTCTTTGATTCTCTAAAACAGTCTTCTCACAAAGACGATTGTTTTAGTCTTGAAGTCTTAAAGGAAAAACAAAGTGTAGCGGATGATGCCAAGGAAGATGGTGCCATGAAGTTGGAATTGAAGGAGCTTCCTCAACCTCAAAAAAATGTCTTCTTGGGTAATAAGGAGGCGGTGATTGAAGCACTGAAGGAAGAGGAAACTGAATTGAAAAATAAAGATCCTTTTTCCTATACCAACAAAATTCTCAATGAGGATGATGACAAACATGGGAGAAAACCCCAAGGGAGGCGTCATCCTATACAGAAGAAGGTACTGAGAAAGGAGGTGATCAAACTCTTTGATACGAGTTGGAAGAGACACCGGAAGCTGAAGTTTGACAAGAGACACCGAGACTCTATATCTCAGAAAAATCAATGCTTCAAAGAGTTCTTAACATGGCTTCTTGGTTTGGACCAAATCTGGGAATGGTGGTCTCATACACCAAGGCATCCAGCACCACCAGATCCTCCATTTGCTGAGTCATCCCACGCTGCTGAGGGGGATGACATGGAGGGTTGAGTATATCTCCTTGCTGATGGAGATCTTGTATATTAGTTTCTTTTTCTATTTCGTATTTTTTTTTAGTTACTTTGTGTTAGTATGTTTTTCTCTGATGTTTAATGTGCGCATTATAGTTTCTTCTATATGCCACTGTTTGTTCTATTGTGCAGGTTTTTCTTCCTTCTTGTGGTCTAATTATTGCTGAGGACAACAATTCTCTAAATCTGGGAATGGTAGGCTTGCACCTTAGAACTGCAATTCTTCTATCAGGGGAGATATTCTGACTCTTTTAATTTTCTTAGTGTAACCACTCAATTTTGTCCTCACACATAAAAATAAAAAATGAAAATAATAATAATAATAAAAGCTGTAAAATTTATTTTATCTCTTCTGTGAATATATATATTACGTTATTTTATTCTTTCTTTTTATTATTATTGTTTTTTTTATTTTTAAACGAATAAAAACATAAAAAATATAGAAAATGCCATCTTTCTTTTACTGCGTACACTAGTCCCCGAGTATGGGTTTCATCAGCCTCTACCCATGACCCAAACCGCCTTTGTCAATCAAGGTGAGATCAACTTCAAGATAACCCCACGTGAGCGAGTTCAGAAACATGGTTCAGGATAAGAAAAACAGGGAGCTATGTTCAGGATAAGAAGATCAAGGAGGCGTGTCCAGGGAGAGAAGGAAAAATAATAATAAAAACATCAGCCTCACTCTATAAATATCAAAGGCCTTGAGTTTTAGGGGGGGATTTTTTTTGGTGGTTTTTTGGGAAAAGTTTCAAGAAAGAAAAAAAATACTAAAACAGAGTTTCTAAAAACAACAGATTTCTGAGAGAAAAATGAGAGAGTTTAAGGAGACAACAGTTTTGTAAAACCATAAAAGTTTCTTTAAGAGAAGGGAATTTCTTGAGTTTTTAGGGGAAGTGGGAACTGAATGAAAAAGGAAGGAACTTAGAAACAAATAACATGTTGAAGTCGCTACTGCTGCCGCTGTTCCAGTCATGCGCGCCACTCCGAGATGCTTTCCTTTGTGATTGTTTGTGATATTTTCCACAGTGAATAGCCATTCCTACAAGCATATTGGCTTTCGATACCCCCGCTCAGGTTCTCTTTTCGTTTGGGTTCAATGTTTTCTTTAAACCCATATTATTATTTTAAAAGAATGATAGACCAATATAGGGATATGTTGTTTGTCATGATTCCATTAGCTTTTTCGATGTGCTGTTTGAAAATAAGCATGACCATTTGATTCTTTTATCTAATATGTCATAGACGTAGCTTTTTAGATGTACTAGAGGAAATATTCTAATACTTGGCATTAGCAAACATTGATCTTTTGGTCTACACCGTACGAAACAACTCTGCCATTTTTTCCTTCAATTCACATCTTTTCAAATTATAATAATAGTGATAACATGGTACTTTGTCTTATTATAACATGATTGGAATATTTTAATAATATACATTAGCTTCATCTTTTTGGTCTGCACATTCATGAAAGAACATTGCAAATTTCTCAATTCATCTCTTCTTTACGTTATACTAATAATGACGTAAAACCCATTTAGATTTTATCAATATTTCTAAATAGAAATTATCATATTAAATTTACATGGGTAATTTAACCGTGACGGTTTGTTAATCCCATAGATTTGGTTTTGGATCATTTTGACCGAGACGGCCTGGTGATTCAAAATTCATTTAAGGTTATCATAAAATAACATGAAATATATGTTAAAAGGATTAGCTGAGTTGTGACAGCTTGTTAATTCTTTAGAATCATTTCGACTGTGACTGTCCGATGATTTTAGACTATTTAGTAATAATAAACAAAAAAATCAAAGTTTTATTTAAAACTATTTAATTTTTGGGTTAATTAAAAAATAATAATAAATAAATAAAAGATTAATTTGTTACCAATGGAAGTCGTGACGGCTTGTTAACCCCACACATTTTGCTTTTGACTCATTTTTGCCGAGACGGCTTGGTGATTCAAAATTAAATCAAATTTATCATAAAATTTACGATAACAAAAATTAATAATATGAATATTATTATTCTTCTAAAAAAGATTAGCTGAGTTGAGACAGCTTGTTAATCCTACAATTATCATTTCGGATTATTTTAGCTGCGACAGTTTGATAGTCCGAAACCATCAAATCCAAAACTTTCAAAGTAAAACTACTTTCAAAAAATTAAAACCAATCAACACACAAATATTTTCTACAGAACGACGTAGCTTTGAGTTCCCTATTGTACCGAGGGATACGTCGGAGCGGGACTCTTCCCGTCAAGCACAAAAATAAAATTTCAAAATTAGTTTTCTTTTCCAAATGATCAATTTTATTTATTTAGGGTGAAATAAATATTTAAAATATTATCAATAATTTGCACAATTAATATAAGGTAACCGTTTTTAACAGACGATGTAGGGTGCTAATACCTTCCCTACTCGTAATCGACTCCCGAGTCCATTTCTTTTGTTTTCAAAGACCAGTTGTCTTTAAAAAAGGTTTTTCCAATGTTTTCCTAAATAAACCTTGGTGGCGACTCCATTGTTTTAAACATTCAATATTCTTTCGCCGTCACGTCGCGATACGGTTGCGACACTTAGTTATTTTTAGTTATTTTTTGTGCTATATCTTAAAAAAAAAATGTTTCAAGCAATTCTCAGGTTTAAATGTGCTTATATAGTTAATGTGTTTGACTGAATTCTTGGAATATATTGTATGACTTTCTGGCATGACATTGCATAGGCATAATTGGATTGCATGATTGCTCGTTTGTCTGAATTAATATTGTGAAATTCTGATAATGTCTGAGGTCAATTTTCTTGAGTCTGCATTGATACCATAATTGTGAGGTTTGAGCCTAAACACTGAAATTTTTGTTGAGAGGCCTCACTGTTGTAATACTCTAGAACTTGATCTGTTTCTCTGTTATGCATGCATTGATTGATATGATAAAGGCATTTTGTTCTTATTAGCTTATGGCCAAAATAGCCCACCTGTATGAAATTTTCCCCTGCTAGCCCCTTTGAGCCTGAACTTATTTGTTGATAAATGACCTGTGCCTGATTTATGGCTTAGCGTATGTCCATGTGACTTACCTTGATTGAGATTTAATCACAGAATGTGTTAAAAATAAAATAAATAAATTGAGGTAAGCTCCACAAAGGTCAAGTAATTAAGGGATGAAAAATTCATCTATGCCCTTATAAAAGAAAAAGAAACGAAAGCAAGAAAAAGGAAAAGAGTAAAAGGTGGCTGGAAGGAATTACTTTCCGAAATTCTGTGGGAATGTTAGTGGAGCAAAATCATTGAGTTGAATGTGTTAAAGTGAAATAAATTTAGTTTTTCAATCTCATTGTTGTTTGAGCTACTATCCATATTTTCCTACCTGTTACCCCGACCAAGTTACAACCTGTGAAGTCCTTTTGATCAATTGATGCATGTGTTTGATTTTTCATTTTTAAGAATTTTTGAGAATATGATCAAGCCTATGGTAGTGTTATAGCTTTGAGTAATTGAGTGCTCATGATACCCTTAAACACTGAGTGTTGAGTGAATATTATTATTATCTGTGTGAGGGGTACTCAATGTAGACTTGCATATTTAAGAAGCTGATGACATTATTGAGAGTTTATGATGTTGAGTCAGGCATGCATAACATATTGTGTCTGAGAGTGTCTATGGATTGTCATGTTGGATTAATTGAATATTTCTGGGATTGAGTCTTGTACATTGCTAGGGACAGCAACGTTAAATCTGGGAATTATTTGGTGTGCCTCTAGCAAATGTGATTTTTCTGTGTTAAAATTGATAAAGATTGAGTCATAAGAGAGCAATTTAAATAAATATTTGCTGTTTATATTGATTCTTTCTATGTCAATAATATTCACCTTTTGGTTGTGTTTTTACAGGAAAAAGAGGAGTGAAAATTACAAATCATAAAAATTCTCTTAATGCAACTCCACACGGAATGTATCACAGTACAAATGCCAGCAGAATGGCGCAGACTGGCGCCAGTTTACGAACTCCACACCGGACAATTGCAAGTGGCACCTAGTGGTGCCAAAGTGGCGCCAACTAGAGCCACAATTATGAACCAAAATGGTGCACCTTTTCTCCACGCCAACAAGCGCCCAACATCAAGAAAGTTGGCGCCAAGTGGCGCCCAAAATAAAAGAGGTGGCGCCAACTGGCGCCGGTCCACGTATAAGCAGGTCCGACTTTTCACAACTAGACAGTAACTCCGCGCGAAGTGGCGCTGTACCGGCGCTAACTGGCGCTGGGTTGCGGGAAAATAATACCGTGTTGCCGTGGGGGTATTTTTGGAAGGAAGAAAAGAGGATTATAAATAGGATCCATATGACAAAATTAGGTATTAAATCCTATTCTTCTGAAGAGAGACAACGGCAGAGCTCCGAGAGGATTTCTGAGATCAAGTTCTTCTTCTCTTTTCTCTTTAATTTTATGCTTTTGAATATTGGATTATTTTTAGCCATGATTATGTTTGGCTAGTTTATCTTTTATTGTAGTTAGGGTCACGAGCCCTATGTGAACCATTGTTACGATAGATTGATTTAGTTTTACTCATTTATATAATTATCTTTGTCTCTACCTTGTGCGTATTTTCTATTTTCTTTATTAGAACTGATCAATCTGATAGTTGAGAATAGTTTGAGGGTTAGAACCCTAGATAGAAATATTGGGGTTTTGATCTTGAAAGGGAGTAGGATAACAATTGGTATGCATGCTAGGAATAGATGTGTATTTAATTGCGGATGCTTAAATTATTGCATTCATTGCTTAATACCATGAGGAACATTACAAGGAATTGGGGTTCCAATTGGTGATTAAAGGGTTAACCTTGCAAGGAATTGAGGGTTAACTAATAAATATTCTTAGATAATAATTTATCCGAGTAATTATATGAATAAGTATTGTGAATCAATCCAAAGTAAGAAGTGGGGATCATAAGGTGAGTGCGCTCTAGCTACAATGTTTTTCTCATATTTTTAAAATCAATTCTCATTGTTATTGTTTTATTTCTCTTAAATAAAAAATCAAAAACAAGTCTTTACTTTTATTTCTTATTGTTACTCAAAAATCAATTCACAATTTTTCCAAACAACAAACCGAGTTTTTCAACTTAAGGGGACTGGTTATTGTAGTACTTGGTTTACTATCCCTGTGGAGACGATACTCTACTTACTTTCTATATTACTTGTGCGATCGGTATACTTGCCGGAGAGCATCAATAACTAAGCATAAAGTCAAGTCAAAGTGGCATGGACAATCCCCATGCTCACCCAAATAAGGAAACAAAGCCCCACAGCAGTCTCAACAATAACATCATGAAGCTAAAAGCATAAGAGGCAACAGTCAATATCCAGCATCCAACATAAGTAGCATAACAGCATATAATCAGCTAAGCTCCGGCCTCCTGCCGCTAGAGGTCTCAACCCCACATTACCTGAACCTGAAATATGTGCCCCCAAACGTGGGGTGAGATCTCTTAAAAGAAATCTCAGTAAGACAAGGGGTCCTCAAGGATCTTTCACCCCAAGCTCACTTACACGTGCATTATAAGTTCAACAACATTTAACAGTATAAGTTCCAAAACTATGCAGTGCAACAGATATTCATGCCATGTGTGTTTTAACTATTCTACTTGCCAGAGAAATGTAGGAATACGTCTATTACCTACAGTTAGTACAAGGAACATCGCTTGCACCTCACCCACAGCCTCACCCCCTTGTATGTACCACATACTCAGGCTTACCGCATGCATATCATAAAGGCACTCGCATATAACAGCTCAACATCATTTCAACAAATCAATACATCATGAAAACAACATCATGCATATAACCATACCCCCATGGGACATGATGGAACCAACAATGGCTAAATCGAGGACACGAAAGCTTACCTTGCAAGCTAACAATCCAAGCTAAGAGTCCAACCAATCTCAAAGCCCAAACACAGCAGAATCGCGATCTGTTTTGGACCAACAATCATATCAAAATCATACTCAACAAGTATAAGACACAAGGACAACGTCTTTCCTTTACATTTAATGTCTTAAGGCTTCTCACAAAGCAACAAGCTCTTAATCACTTAGATTCTGACTTAACTAATCAATACAGAAGATCAACTTAACCAGTCTAGGGTCCACAAACCCCAAACATCATTCTGAATGAACAGTGCAGCTACTGTTCTTCGAAAACCCAGAATATTCGGATATTTGTCGAGGGCATATCCGGATATCAATATCCGGATATCTCTCTGTCAATATCCGGATATCCATATCGGATATTCAGAACCCCATATCCGGATATCCATATCCGGATATCAATATCCAGATATTTCCAACACAATATCCGGATATTTCGCGGTAGAACTCAGATTCTGCATTTTGCAAAATACCACATCCAAGGTTCCATTTTTAGCACTTCAAAACGGTAAAGTATGCATTTTTATACTCGTTTAAGTTCATATACAGATTACATACTTGTTTAACTCATTAAACATGCCAAGACACCTCTTTTAAGCATTAAAACTCAAGATTAAGTGAAGGGACATACCCAAGGCTTCAAAACAGAAGCAAAGGCTGCTCTTGGAGCTCACCAAACAACTGCTATGGTTCAGACTTTGAGGGAGAATGAAAATGCCAACAAAGCTTGGCCCTTTCACAACAAAGATTGCTCCATGGAGCTCAAAGTGCCAAAACCAAAGCCTTTCACAATGCTACTACAAAGTCAGCACCAAAAACTCACCAAGACAGCGGCCACAACTCAGAAACAAGACCTCACACTCACCCCCTAAGATCCCTTTCACTCACACAAGGTATTTTGGTGAAGAGAAGTGGAAGAAATGGCCCTAGGTTCAAGAAATGGTGAAGAGAATCAATGGAACATTGCCTATAGCTAGGAGCTAGTCAGCCTCCCCTTTCACGTAGGAATGCAAGGTGCCTAGGGTTTTGGGCCAAACTTGCGTATTTATAGTCACTTAAGTTTTAATCGCACAGTATTAGCGCTAATTGCTACGCTAAGAATTTTAATCCCAAACTCAGGATTCTGAACCTACTCATTTTTATAAGATTTTCATATTTATTTTTTTCGCAACACCTTTTCGGCACGCGCTTTACGATAGCCAGTATCAGTTCTGGCACCAGTTCTCATTATTTTGACTTGAAACTTATTTTACAAGTCCTATATATTATTCTAGGAATATTCATGAACTTATTATAATTTTCCAGGATACTTCATCGGTACGCATTTATACCGAGTAGCAGAACCGGTATCTGCACTTTTCGTCAGAAAAGCGACTTTCAGCATTATTAATCTCTTACTATAATTATCTAAGCCTCATAATAATTATTAGGGTCAATTATGGAATTATTTCCTAATTTCTCATAATTAATTAATTAACTTCTTTAATTAACGGTGCAGGTTCTCACATTTACCCCACCTTTTTAAAGGATTTTGTCCTCAAAATCAGAAACATACCTGTCTCGGAAGTCGGGATACTGCCGGAGAAGCTCGTCCTTTCGCTCCCAAGTGCACTCCTCAGGAGTTCTTCCGGTCCACTACACTTTGACCATCGAAATGATCTTGCTCCTCAGCTGCTTCTCGCCACGGTCGATAATCTTGAGTGGTCCGACGAGAGTCTTTAGGTTCTCCCGAACCTCCACATCATCCGTTTGCACCACGTGCGAAGAATCCGTTACATACTTGCGAAGCTGAGACACGTGAAACACGTAGTGGATGTTGGCCAAGTTCGGAGGCAAGGCAAGCCGGTAGGCAACAGGTCCTACTCTACCAAGTATCTGGTATGGCCCAATGAACCGCGAGCTCAGCTTCTTCACTCCAAGTGCCCGACCAACACGGGTGACAGGTGAAAGTCTCACAAACACTTGCTCACCCTCACTGAACTCCAGTGGACGATGCCGCACGTAGTAACTCTTCTGGCGATTCTGCGCCTGCTTCAACTTTTCCTTGATCAACTTGATCTGCAGGGTGGTATCTTGGACAAAGTCCAAACCAAACAGCTCCTTGTCTCCAACCTCAGATCAGGAAGTAGGAGTTTGACACCTCCTACCATACAACGCCTCGTAGGGTGCCATGCTGAACCCTGTTCCGAAGTGCAAGCCCTCAACATGTCCTTCAATGTCTGGATGGTCCGCTCAGTCTGTCCACCAGTCTGAAGGTGATAGGTTGTACTCAGTCTCAACTGCGTACCAAAAGCCTCCTGCAGTGCCTCCCAGAATCGAGATGTGAACTTTGGGTCCCTATCACTAATGATACTCTCGGGCACCCCATGAAGTCTCACAATCTCGCGAACATATAGTCTGGCCAACTGCTCAGTAGTGAAGCTCACCTTCACCGAAAGAAAGTGGGCAGACTTGGTCAATCTTTCCACAATGACCCAGATAGAGTCATAACCAGCCTAAGTCTTCGGTAATCCCACCACGAAGTCTATGGAAATACCTTCCCACTTCCACTGCAGTACCTCAAGAGGTTGAAGCTTACCAAACGACTTCTGGTGTTCAATCTTCACCTTTTGACATAACAACATCTGGACGCACAAGCAACGACGTTCCACCTCGTTCCAAGACACACCGTCCTGGTTTTTCACATAATCAAGGCACTCTCTCTGCACTTGCGCCTCTTTAACTTTCTCCATGAGCTCGTTCTCAACTTGCACGATCCTCATTTCGAGAAGTGCACCCTCAAACAAGGAGGTCACCGTCAGTTCTCGAAACTTCATGAAGACATCAAAAGCATCGCTCGACACACTGGGATCACCAGTCACTCTCTCAATAGAGGTGACCTATCCCCACATACTCAAATCCACACCAAACTTGAGCGAGTTTGGCCCTATTCCATGACTCTAGCCTCAACAAGACTTACAATTTATAATCAACATCCTCAACATAAATTTATTTTCATTTTACAGTACGAAATCATAATCATGTTCATTTCACCCAATACATGTTATTTAACATATTCATTCACATAATAACGTACCTTACTTCGCGTACACCTGCAAAATTTTCAATTTCAATAACATAATAAATCAAAACTCAATGCAACGGTATACCTCAATCTCCATGGTATATGCAAAATCGAGAGTCAATTAAAGGTGAAATAACATTGATACATTACCACAGTTTATCGTACTTATTTCATGCTTTACACTACCCAGGTGTTAACATGCCAACTACTTATGAAGCATATTAATAATCAACATAAGAACCTCGAGTCATGGAGACCACTCAACTCACAAAACTAATTGCACATGCACGGCCTCGCATATACAAGATCGCGTGTGGCCTTGCCACAAAGTTCAAGTGTTACCCACTTAAATTCCCTGAAGAGAAATTCACATTCTCAAACAAGGCACCATCACGATTAAGTAATGGCGTAAGGCATCTTACCTTATAACAAAATAATCGGTGCTCCCCAGGGAGACACGCTCGGTCTAAAGAAGTCTTTCGCCGAAAGATCTTCAATGAGCTTCTTCAGCTCCGCCAACTCTGGTGGCGACATCCGATATGAAGCTAATGAAATAGGCCCCACACCAGGCAACAATTCAATGGAGAACTCTATCTCCCGCTGTGGCAGAAACTCAGGAATCTCCTCAAGAAATGCCTCGAGGAATCCTCTCACCACAGGAAAGCCAGTGATATCCTCCTGTGTCCCACTCACCAAAACTCCCAACAAGACATCACTAATGTCCCTGCTCACAAGGCTCTTCTAGCCAGCATCACAGAAATAAAAAGGCGAGGGACTGGCTGTGGAATCACACGGAGACACCATCACTCGTTAGACACAACAGTCAATCAATCACACAATCTCTGGACAACCAATCCATGCCCATAGTGATTTCCAAATTAGCAATCAACAATCCAATCAGATCTATTGAGTAATCACGGCCATCCCACTGAAACACGATATCTCGATGAACAGTGGTAGAACACACTTTTCTCCGGTGGCGGTAGTCACCCGCAACGGTGGAGAAAGCACAGATATGAGCAACTCAAGCCCTACAACAATCGGGGGTTGCAATACAAGAATGCGTATCCCCGGAATCAAACAAAACATCAACAATATTCTCACCAATGGAAACAATACCTCTGACTTCGGAGCTCGGTCCGACTGCTGCCGATCCATTGTATACACACGCCCAGTGGCAGGTGACACATCAGGTGCCGCTGTAGACGCCATAGGAACCATCTGCAATGGAACTGCCCTAACTGTTGCAGCTCTCGCCATCGATGACGGACAATCTCTGGAGGAGTGACCCTCCTGGCCACAACGAAAATAGATCAACTGACCGGTAGCACAACGTCCTGCATGCTCTTTTCCGCACCCCGAACATCTAGGAGTGGAAGGAGGTCTAGCAAAAAACCCCTGCTGCGAAGAAGTACTCTTGAATTGACTAGGCGTCTGCCTAGCAGCCAACTGCTCACCTTTTCCTTTTCCGGCAAACTTCTTGTCTTTCCAGGAAGTGGAACTACTCGTTCCTCTCGTCTCAGCAATCTTTTCCCTCTTGGCCTTACTCGTAATACAGACATCCTTGATGTCCTTACACTGCTGTACCAGGGTACCAAAATCTCTCGATGCAGCTCCAGCAATATGCTCTGCAATCACCTCACTAAGTCCTCTGCGGAACTTAGCAGCCAAAAATGTCGGAGTAGGCATAGTCATCCGAAAGTGTGCAAACTTCACCAGCTCATTAAACTTTGCCAGGTACTCGTTAACAGACAACGAGCCCTGCACCAACTTGTCGAACTTCCCCTGCTTCCTCTCCTACGCATCATAAGGGAAGTACTGACCCAGAAAGCAATCCTAGAAGAATGGCCATGTCATAACATGACCCTGCATCTCGAAAGTGTGAGAGGTGTTCATCCACCACTTATGGGCATCACCCTCCAGGATATACTTGTAAACATCAGCTTCTGCGGGTCAGTACACTGTATGACCCGGAAGATCTTATCCAGCGCCTGTAGCCATCTAGCCATAGCAATAGGATCGTAAGATCCATCAAAAGTAGGTGGCTTATGCTTGCGAAAAGCATTCAGCCGGCGATCAATAACATCACGGTCCTCAACAGGCTCCAAGTAGGGTTCCATCACCCCAGTAAGAGGAGTGACACCCTCAACGTGACTCAGGCTCTCGTCCTGAAGGCTAGGTGGAGGTGGAGGTGGAGATGGCGGTGGCGGAGGGAACTGACCAACAGCAGGACCAGCCCTCATCTCCTCCAACATGACTCTCATCAAAGTCATGTTCGCCAGGCGATTTGCCTCCAATACATCCTCAGTGGCTTTCCTGTTCGCCTCTCTGACGACGTCCAGCATAACCTGGTTTGCCATGAGTCGAGCCGCATGCATATAAACCAATGCAGCCTAGACAGGATCAGGTTGATCCCCGCTAGTGTCTTGGTTCCACCGAGGTAATACCATGACTCTTGCACAAGTTACACAAAGAGTGAGTTGATCAGGCCCACGCAATGTGGTCACATATGCATCAACATAGCAAAAGCGAATGGAGAGAACACACATACACGACTCACAACAAAGCATCCTAAGTTATTGCAATACATACAGGCTTTTTCCTAGAAAGTGCTCTGATATAATAAAATGTAACACCCCGTATATATCCGGTTTGTTATCATATCATCGAATTAAGGCACGTTTAATTTAAAAATGTGGAATATCTTTTCCATGTTCAATTATGACGTCATTATCATTAGCCAAGTTGAATTACTTAAATTATTTCATAAAACATCGCCTGTATGTAAATTGCAAAAGACAACTAAATGAAATACCTCATAACATAGATATGAGTACCTAAGTCACGGATCTACAACACGTAGTCCGGACAATATCCTGATACATTATTAATTACAACTAGAAACAACTAAGCATAAAGTCAAGTCAAAGTGGCATGGATAATCCCCATGCTCACCCAAATAAGGCAACAAAGCCCCACAACAGTCTCAACAATAACATCATGAAGCTAAAAGCATAAGAGGCAATAGTCAATATTCAGCATCCAACATAAGTAGCATAACAACATATAATCAGCTAAGCTCCGGCCTCTTGCCGCTAGAGGTCTCAACCCCCGCATTACCTGAACCTGAAATATGTGCCCCAAACGTGGGGTGAGATCTCTAAAAAAAATCCCAGTAAGACAAGGGGTCCTCAAGGATCTTCCACCCCAAGCTCACTTACATGTGCAATATAAGTTCAACAACATTTAACAATATAAGTTCCAAAACTATGCAGTGCAACATATATTCATCCCATGTGTGTTTTAACTATTCTACTGGCCAGAGAAATGCAGGAATATGTCTATTACCTACAGTTAGTACAAGGAACATCGCTTGCACCTCACCCACAGCCTCACCCTCTTGTATGTACCACATACTCAGGCTTACCGTATAGGTGGAACACCACATGCATATCATAAATGCACTCGCATATAACAGCTCAACAACATTTCAACAAATCAATACATCATAAAACAACATCATGCATATAACCATACCCCCATGGGACATGGTGGAACCAACAATGGTTAAACCGAGGACACGAAATCTTGCAAGCTAACAATCCAAGCTAAGAGTCCAACCAATCTCAAAGCCTAAACACAGCAGAATCACGATCTGCTTTGGACCAACAATCATATCAAAATCATACTCAACAAGTATAAGACACAAGGACAACGTCTTTTCTTTACATTTCATGTCTTAAGGCTTCTCACAAAGCCACAAGCCCTTAATCACTTAGACTCTGACTTAACTAATCAATACAGAAGCTCAACTTAACCAGTCTACTTCCACAAACCCCAAACATCATTCTGAATGAACAGTGCAGCTACTGTTCTTCGAAAACCCAGAATATCCGGATATTTGTCTGGGGCATATCCGGATATCAATATCTGGATATCTCTCTGTCAATATCCGGATATTCAGAACCCCATATCCGGATATCAATATCCAGATATTTCCAACCCAATCTCCAGATATTTCGCGACAGAACTCAGATTCTGCATTTTGCGAAATACCACATCTAAGGTTCCATTTTCAGCACTTCAAAACGTTAAAGCATGCATTTTTATACTTTTTTAAGTTCATATAGAGATTATATACTTGTTTAACTCATTAAACATGCCAAGACACCTCTTTTAAGCATTAAAACTCGAGATTAAGCGAAGGGACATACCCAAGGCTTCAAAACAGAAGCAGAGGCTGCTCTTGGAGCTCACCAAACAACTACTATGGTTCAGACTTTGAGGGAGAACGAAAATGCCAACAAAGCTTGGCCCTTTCACAACAAAGATTGCTCCATGGAGCTCAAAGTGCCAAAACCAAAGCCTTTCACAATGCTACTACAAAGTCAGCACCAAAAACTTACCAAGACAGCGGCCACAACTCAGAAACAAGACCTCACACTCACCCCCTATGATCCCTCTCACTCACACAAGGTATTTTGGTGAAGAGAAGTGGAAGAAAATGGCCCTAGGTTCAAGAAATGGTGAAGAGAATCAATGGAACAGTGCCTATAGGAGCTGGTCAGCCTCCTCTTTCACGTAGGAATGCAAGGTGCCTAGGGTTTTGGGCCAAACTTGCGTATATATAGTCACTTAAGTCTTAATCGCACAGTATTAGCGCTAATTGCTACGCTTATCATTTTAATCCCAAACTCAGGATTCTGAACCTACTCATTTTTATAAGATTTTTATATTTTTATTTTATTTTTCGCAGCACCTTTCCGGTACACGCTTTACCGTAGCTAGTATCAGTTCTGGCACCAATTCTCATTATTTTTACTTGAAACTTGTTTTACAAGTCCTATATATTATTCTAGGAATATTCATGCACTTATTATAATTTTCTGGGATACTTCATCGGTACGCATTTATATAGCAGAACCGGTATCTGCACTTTTCGTCAGAAAAGCGACTTTCAACATTATTAATCTCTTACTATAATTATCTAAGCCTCATAATAATTATTAGGGTCAATTATGAAATTATTTCCTAATTTCTCATAATTAATTAATTAACTTTCTTAATTAATGGTGCGGGTTCTTACACTTGTAAAGTATGATTGTTGATATGAATGGTGGTCTAAAACAGATTATGATTCTGCTATTTGTGGATTTTGAGCTAGTGTGGGCCTTGGATTGGATTGATTGCTTAGAGGTAAGCTTTCGTGTCCTCGATTTAGCCATTGTTGGTTCCACAATGCCTTATGGGGGAATGGTTTTATGCATGATGTGTTTTCATGTTTTGATGATTGAAATGCTTTTGAGCTGTTAAGTACAAGGGCCTTATAATATGCATGTGTTGTTCCATCTAGACGGTAAGCCTGAGTATGTAGCGTCATACAATACAGTGATTTTGTGGGTGTGTGCAAGTGGCGTCTTGCAGTAAATGTGGGTAATAGACGTATATAAATTCTGCATTTCTCTGGCCAGTAGAATATCTTGACACACATGACATGATTATCTGTTGCATTGCACTGATTTTGGAACTGATATTGTATATTGCTTTTAGAACTTATATTGCACATGTAAGTGAGCTTGAGGTGGAGAAATCCTTAAGGACCCCTTGCCTTACAGAGATTTCTGTTTAGAGATCTCACTCCACGTTTGGGGCACTTATTTCAGGTTCAGGTAACCCAGGGGTTGAGACCTCTAGCGGCAGGAGGACGGAGCTAAGTTGATTGATATGCTTGCTGATTATGCTGATGTACATGTTTAGGGATTATGCCTTATCCATTACCATGATGTTTGTATTGAGACTTGATGAGTATGCTGTTTATTTGATGAGCATGGGGATTGTCCATGCCACATTGATTTGACGATGTTTAAGTTTAATTGAGTTGTATAAACTATCAGGATCTGTCCGGTCTACGTGTTGTAGTTTCGTGACTAGAGACACATTCAGTTATTTATTTATTGAGGTATTTCAGTTAGATGTTTAATTGCAATTTACATACAGGCAATGTTTTATGAAAAATGATTAAGTAATCAACTTGGTAATATTAATGATGTCATAATTGAAAAGAAAAAGTTGTTCTGCATTTTTAATTAAGCGTGACTTAATACGATGACATGTTAATAATCTGAATATACACGAGGTGTTACAAAAATCAGATTCTTCCTATGTTTGAAGGGAGAAATTTATATTAAGAAATAAATATTTCCTAATAATAACAAAGAGAAAAAGGTGAGTCTAGCCATTAGACTTTATCTCTATTATTGTATGAGGTATTTGTGCACGATGGTGAGCTATACACGGACAAGAAAATCTTCTGTGACGAGGCTTTGATGCTCACCTATGAAATATCATCTAGAAGAATTTTTATGGGATCTTTTGATATCTGGCCCATCTTGTTGGACTTGTATAGACCGGTCCGAACAGTAAGCAATTTTTATTTTGCCTAAGCACACTTTTTTTTTCAAATCTGTTTTAGTTCTGCTCAATAATTACTATTAGTCTATTATAAATAAGATCAAGAAGACTGCTAGAGAGTTGAGGTATGTGAATAGTATAACGCTGAGGACAAAAAAGCATTACATGCATCATACCTTCATTAAATATGTTAAACAATGTATGTAGGTGTATCCAAAAAAAAAAAAACAATATATAGGTACTTTTTCCCTTAAAGAGTTTGCGTATGAAAAAGGTTTTATGTTGTAGCGGTGCTAAACGATTGCGTGTGACTGAAGTTATGAGAAAAATATATTTCGGCATCAACTTGTTTTAAAATGTGTAGTCATCATTCGCAACAGAAAAGTCTTCTAAAATGTGTATTCGAAAAAAAAGAAGAAAAGTCTTCTAAAATGTTAGGATCAGTGTGTAAAATGAAAATTTGATGCCCCTGTAACTTTTAAAAGGTTGAATTTGTTGTTTTATATCATATAAGAGTTTATGGAGCAAGTGTTAATGAGTTCGATTTTTATCACTCATATTTTATTAATAAATAATTAAATATAATGAAATTTTTTAACATATATGGGCATGTACAATAATCACTCTTCAAATCTAATAAACTCTTATATGATGAGATGTGTTAAAAAATATGATATAAAATATACGATTATTAATATACCTTCACCTATGAGCTAACAGTTTTAGTTGAAGTTGTTGGGTTGAATTAATTATTTTACATATATTGAATTTTTTCAATCATTATTAAAGAAAGTTATATTTACTACCAGTCTTATCACTTCTACTATTTATTTGGTTATCGTTAGATCAATTTGAAATTAATGATTGAAAAAAAGAAAAAAATAATTTTCATTAATTTCAAATTAATTTAACAATAATCACTCGGGTAACAAGAATAATAAATTAAAAATAATGATAATAAGTATAAACACCCGATGATTATTAGCTCAACTGGGTATGTTCACCGTTTAAGTGCAGTTGACTTTTGTTTGAGGACGTGCCTTTGCTGAGGCTTTATCTTGCTTCTTGTGATATATGACGACTCCTCCCCTAAACTTAAAATGCTACTAAAAAACCTTAAAAAATCACAACTCACAACATCTTGTTTTAAGTTATAACTCATATTTAAGTTTATAGAATCCACTTCGGTTAATTAACTATAGCAGTTAATTTTATTTAGTTAGTTAACTTTGACAGTTAGTTAGTTTATATACCGTTTATTCTGTTTTCCTGATACTGATATATATATATATATATATATATATATATATATATATATATATATATATATATATATATATATATATATATCAGTTTCATTGTAATTTTGACTTACTTGATTCATTTAATTCAATATGAGAACTTTCCTTTACAGTATAGTTTTCTGTTTCTTCTTTGTAATATGGTATCAGAGCTCAACTTGAGTTCTGGTATTCATTGCTTTCCTTTCTTGCATTTTATCTTTTCTTTCTTCCGTTCTTGTTATTGATTTCTTTGGGAAGAAAGTTTCAACATGGAAGCTGCAAACCAGAACTCACGTCCCCTACCAGAATATCTGATGAATCTGTCAAGTCCTTATTATCTACACCCAAATGAGAATCCTTCATTGATTCTTGTTTCCCCTGTTCTCGATGGGAAGAACTATCATCCCTGGATTAGAGCCATGAAGATGGCATTAAGTCGAAGAACAAACTGGGTTTTGTTGATGGTTCCATCATTGCTCCGCGAGAAACTGATCCCTTGTTCTATGCCTGGGATCGTTGCAACACTACAGTATTATCTTGGTTACACCATTCCATTGCAGAATCAATAGTCCAATCATTTGTATGCGTTGATCTAGCATCAGAAGTATGGAGGGACCTTCGTGAAAGGTTTTCCCTATCAGATTTGTTTCGTATTGCAGATCTTTAAGAAGATTTGTTTCGTATGTGCCAAGGTGATTGCACTATTTCTCAATATTTCACAAAATTGAAAACATTGTGGGATGAGCTAGACAGTTTGCAGCCATTACCCAAATGTAATTGTAACCCAACTTGCATTTGTGGTAATCAGATGCAAAATCTAGCTCGTGTATGTAGAGAGAAAGATCATGTAATTCGGTTTTTAAGGGATCTCAATGAGCAATTCTCACATGTGAGATCGCAAATAATGCTCATGGATCCTTTACCAAACATAAATCGAGCCTTTTCTTTAGTTGCTCAACAAGAAAGGCAGTTTACTGCTGGTGTTAATCTTGATGTGAAGGCATTTCTGAATGTTCATGAGCAGAATTTCAATCGAGGCAACACTGCTCTAATGAACAATCAAGAACAAAGCTTTAATCGTGGATATGTCTCCCAGAGAGGTAGAGGGAGAATGAATTTTGGAAGAGGAGGAAGAACAAATACTACAAGACTATGTACTCACTGTGGAAGATCCAATCACACAATAGAAACCTGTTTTGAGAAACACGATTACTCACCTGGCTTCAAAACCAGATTTCCAAGAAAAGCAAATATGGCTTCTCATGATGACACTGATCCTTTCAGTTTTGAACCAGAAAATGAAACTGCAGAATTTGATGCTAACCAGTTTCAGTTTACAAAAGAACAATATCAAAGTCTCCTTGGTTTGCTACAGAATCCAAAGCAAGAAGACATACATAAGTCCAATTCGGTTCAGGTTAATACAACTTCTTTGACTCCAGGTAACTCTCATCCACAATGGATCCTTGACACTGGTGCAACCGATCATATAGGTCACCAAAATTTTCTATTCTCTTCCCTTCGAAATATTAAACCCTGTTTCTGTCACATTACCTGATGGTAATCAGGTATTAGCCACGCAAACTGGCAGTGCTTACATTTCTCCCTTTCTCACATTGCATAATGTCCTTTTTGTTCCTAACTTTCATGTAAAGCTTATATCTGTTGCCAAACTAATCCATGATTCAAACTGTATGTGATCTTCCACTCACAAAGTTGCTCCATCTTGCAGAATAATACCTTGAGGATGATTGGTTCAGCTAAATTGGATAGAGGACTCTATATTCTCAACTTCAATGTGAATTCAAATAGATACTGCTGCAATGCTACTGATTCTGTCTCATCCAAGTTATGGCATCTTCGACTTGGCCATTGTTCTAAATCTTTTTTGTATAAAATGTATACTGTTTTCCCCTTCATATCTTGTAAGAATGATTCTAAACCTTGTGACATATGTCACTATTCTAAACAAAAGAAGTTGCCTTTTCCTTCTAGCATTTCAGAATCTTTACATCCCTTCAATATTATGCATGCTGATATATGGGGTCCATATGCAACCCAATCAATTCATGGACATCGTTATTTCTTAACATTGGTAGATGATTATTCTCGTTTTACTTGGGTAATACCAATGAAAGCTAAATCAGAAACAAGACAACATATACAAAGCTTTGTGTCTCTTGTCCAAACACAGTTCCACATCACCATTAAAATTTTTAGAACAGATAATGGCACTGAGTTTGCCATGACTGAATACTTTAAAACTAAAGGAATACAACATCAAACTTCTTGTGTAGAGTGTCCCCAACAAAATGGGATAGTTGAGCGAAAACATCAACATATATTGAATGTTGCTAGAGCTCTTTTCTTTCAATCCAAAATTCTTAAGTCATATTGGACCTACTGCATCATTCATGCTATACACATTATAAACAGATTGACCACATAATCTCTACATCATAAAACTCCTTATGAACTCTTACACAACACACCTCCCTCTTTTGATCATTTAAAAGTATTTGGTTCACTGTGTTTTATTTCCACTCTTTCACAGCATCGAACAAAATTTGACAATCGAGCTAAGAAATGTGTTTTTCTTGGTTACAAAGAAGGTACAAAAGGATATATTGTCCTTGACTTAAACACAAATGAAATTCTCACTTCCAGAAATATTGTTTTCTATGAAAACAATTTTCCATTCATTCAAAACAGCATTGATTCCAATCCTCCAGTTTCGGTCCGGCCTTTATCCATCACTGATCTCAGTTATGAATCTGTGTTACCCACATATAATGCACCGACTATTCACCCTACTACTGAATTAGTTCCTTCAAATACAACTGTCTCATCTACACCAAATCTTTGTAGATCCACCAGAATCAGAGCAGCACCTCAATATCTAGAAGAATTCCATTGCAGTTTATCAAGTTTAGCTGACACCAAAGCATCTTCAGGTATGTCATCCTCACCTTCTTATCCTTTATCTGATTTCCTATCCTACAGTAAATGTTCTAAGCCCTATACTGTTTTTTGTAATAACCTTTTAATTGATACTGAGCCAAAAAATTATAAGCAAGCTGCTACTGTTCCTTGCTGGCAAAAGGCAATGGAGGCTGAATAACAAGCCTTAGACAAAAATCATACATGGGAGCTGGTTGAATTATTTATGCATAAACAACCTATTGGCTGCTAATGGGTTTATAAAATTAAAAGAAAACCAGATGGTTCTGTTGATCGTTATAAAGCACGATTGGTTGCAAAGGGTTATACTCAAGGTGAAGGTGTTGACTATTTTCAAACCTTTTCACCAGTGGTCAAAATGACCACTGTTCGGTTGCTACTTGCTCTGGCAGTTGCTAGAAATTGGCATTTAGAATAACTTGATGTTGATAATGCCTTTCTTCATGGTGAACTACATGAAGAGGTTTTTATGAAGCTGCCTCCTGGTCTCTCTTGTAGCTCACCCACCATGGTTTGTCAACTCAAGAAATCCCTTTATCGTTTGAAACAAGCAAGTAGGCAATGGAATGCCAAGCTCTCTAGTGCTCTTCAAGGCCTTGGTTATATTCAATCTATGGCTGACTACTCCCTATTCACAAAGAAAACTGCCACTTCCTTTACAGCTTTACTAGTGTATGTTGATGATCTTGTGCTTACTGGTGATAGCATGGAAGAGATTATTCATGTTAAATTCTCTCTGCATAATCAGTTTCACATCAAGGACTTGGGCCAATTGAGGTTTTTTCTTGGCTTGGAAGTAACTCGATCTAAACGTGGTTTAATCTTGAATCAACACAAATACACCTTAGAATTACTTGCTAATTCAAGTAACCTTGCTGCTAAACCAGTTTCTACTCCCCTCACTCCTTCTCACAAGCTCAGTCGTGACCAAGGTGAATTTTATTCTGATCCAGAAGGATACCGCAGGTTAGTGGGAAGATTATTATATCTCACTACCACTAGACCTGACATTACACATTCCGTTCAGCAGCTCACTCAATTTATGGCTTCACCTACTCACGCTCATTACATAGCTGCTTGTCATGTTTTGCGCTATCTCAAGACTTCTCCCAGCAAAGATTTATTCTTTCCTGCAGACAACTCCCTCTCTCCATCTGGTTTTGCTGACAGTGATTGGGCTTATTGTCCAGACACTCGAAAGTCCATCACAGGATTATGCATTTTCCTTAGTTCTTCTCTCATTTGCTGGCGTTCGAAGAAGCAGAACACTGTTTCTCGCTCCTCCTCTGAGGCTGAATACCGTGCACTTGCTAGCATCACATGTGAACTTCAATGGCTCTCTTATCTATTCAAAGATCTCCATGTTCCTTTGCTTCAATCAATCCCAGTTTATTGTGACAATCAATCTGCGATACACCTTGCTCAGAATCGAACCTTCCATGAAAGGAGTAAACACATTGAAATTGATTGTCACATAACAAGGGAGAAAATTACAAGTGGTCTTCTCAAACTATTGCCCATCGCTACTGCACATCATCTTGTTTTTTTTTTATATTTTCTTTTTTTCTTTGGATATTTCACATTATCTTGTTGATGTCTTAACCAAGTCCTTACATCCAGCACCTTTCAGGGAGAATATTTCCAAGTTGGGACTCATTGACATATTACTCCCAACTTGAAAGGGGGGTATTAGTGTATAGAATCCACTTCGGTTAATTAACTATAGCAGTTAATTTTATTTAGTTAGTTAACTTAGTTAGTTTTATATACCGTTTATTCTGTTTTCCTGATACTGATATATATATATATATATATATCAGTTTCATTGTAATTTTGACTTACTTGATTCATTTAATTCAATATGAGAACTTTCCTTTACAGTAAAGTTTTCTGTTTCTTCTTTGTAATAAGTTGACTTTTGTTTGAGGACGTGCCTTTGCTGAGGCTTTGTCTTGCTTCTTGTAATATATGACGACTCCTCCCCTAAACTTAAAATGCTACTAAAAAACCTTAAAAAATCACAGCTCACAACATCTTGTTTTAAGTTATAACTCATATTTAAGTTCTTTAACTTACATTAAGACGATTCTGTTAGCTGCAGACGTGTTCAAGAGTTTCAAAGAAATATTTCCTCTGAATTTAAAAGTCTTTTTAAATGCCCTGTTATTGATGAAGTTGATTTGGGAATCACATTCTCCACTTTGTTTTCTTTTCTTTTGTTTCTTTTTACCTTTAAATTTAGGTATCTTGATCATCATTGTTAAAATAATTTCTAGAGATATAAATTATTTGTTTTTAATTATGTGAAATTGATGAAATTAATTTTGATAAACTATTTAAAAGAAAAGTTTTGTACTATTACCTAATTATGCACTGATATATCACCCAAACAGTTATCTTACAATAAGAACTATATGAGATTAAACTTTTTTAATGATGTCATAATATATAATTTGATAATAGTATAAATAGAATAAAAATAAGTCTTAAATTATTAATTAAAATGTTCATCAATAAAAAAACAATAAGATCAATCCAAATAAGTTTACAATAATAATCATAAATTCAGTTATTATATTTCAAACTCAAATCACTTCATTCGTCCTCCTCATCTACTGAAAATATCTAGATAACTTCATAATTCATACATTATATTTAGAGAAAGAAAATGATTTGAAAAGACTTTCTCTATTTGTTAAATGAAAAAAAAATATTTCTTCGCTATTTCGAGAATTTTGCTTCTCTCTTTGCACTATAAATTTTCCCAAAATATCCTATATATCTTTTTCCAACCCCAAAATAATAGTCTTGGGATAAGAGTGTGCTAGGAATAACACTGAATCCTTTTTTTTAGAGATATTTCATTCAGTTCATCGCTAATTCGATTGGGAGGATCGAACACACGTCCTCATCTCCAGCTGTGCAATTTTCTGACACCAATTGAGCTGTCGTCACTTGGTGAAGTACACGAAACTCTTGTCAAATATAAAACATTAGTCTAGTTTATTTATTGTCATGCCCAAACAATAGTTATTATAACGTAAATTTGAAGTAATCAACTAAAAAAGAAATCAAAAACAATAAGGATATAAACCAATTGCCACATTAGGATTTTAACGTGAAAAACCTACAAGAGAAAAAACCACGAGACTTTTATAAGAGTTCAACCGAATCTTTCTCTGTCGCGAATTAATAATCATGGATACACTATACAAAATATTTTCTCTAGACAACATTAGAGCAATTCAAAAGCATCATCAAATCAATGGGAATCAAGAGAAATATAAAGAGGAAAGTCATCGGAAAAAATGCTCAAATTGTGATTCAATATGCTATTCTAGAGAGCTCGAAGTCAAATAGTGACCGTTGAATATGAAATACTATATGTCAATAATGCTCCTAAAATTTTAGTTCATTCCGACAAATTTTCACTATTTAATTCACCAAATAAGATATAGGAATGAAATCATTTTCTCTCTAATTGGGGTTTTCTCTCTCTTCTCATTTTGCTTTCTCGGAGCTCACGTTTCTCTCTCCTAGCAGTTGCCTGTCTTTCGTTTATTTCTCCCAAAAATTTATTGAACTCTTCTCTCTCTCTCGGTTGCTCTCATTTAAACCCACAAATTAGGGCGGATTAAATTTGGCTTGGGCGATGGACCACGGACTTGAAAATTTTCCCCAACTGTGCCCTTGAGGGATGTAATTTGTCTTAAATACCGATCGTTCCAAGTAATAAAATGATGAGTAGAGTATCGTCTCCACGAGGATTGAGACACCGAATTTATTATAACTATTCCTCTCTTATTGGATTAATAAAAATGATTTAAGGACAATTGTGGTTTGTGAAATAAATGAGAACAATTCAAGAAAATGTAAATAATTCAAAGGTTCTTTTAGAAACTCAAGAACAAAAGATTAAAGATTGAGAAAATAATTGAGAAAATATTGCGGTAAAGAGACGACAAACACCTTTATGATCCCAACCTTATAACTTGGATTAACGTTTACATTCAATTATGCAATTGATCAAACGATTCACTATCTTTTATTTGATTCGTTAAGCCCTAATTCCTTAATGACTTTAACCTTATTAACTCTATTAGAATCCTAATCCCTTAGAAATCCCTTTTCAAGTTAAGCCTTTTAAATCAGTGAATCTTTCACGTTTGCAATTCAAGTAGCCTATTCCTAGTGCGTACATGAGCCGTTATTTTACCTTTTGTCAGGAACTAGAATCTCAATATTCCTATTGAAAACCCTAACCCTCGCAATCCTAATAGAGTGATTGATTCTAGAAGAATTATGAGATGAATAACAAGATAAAATAAATGCAATTGGAATAATTAAATATAAAATTTAACCGAACTACAAGGGGTTCACATCAAGGGTTGTGACCCTTACCACAATAATAGAAATGAGCCAGACATATTCATGTCTGACAAAATCAATATAAAAGAAAATAAATTTCAGAACCTAAAGAAGAAAGAGAAGATGAAGATCTTCAGTTTTGATCGTTCGAATCTCTGAAACTCCAAGAAGCTCCCAAGAATTCTCACCCTCTTTGTTATCTTTCTTTTCCTTGTCGTCAAAAGTTCCTCCTTCTTCTGTTTTTGATCGTTTTATTAGGTTTTGGGAAAACCTACTTTCAATTGCCCTCCAATTGGGCCATCTTTTTGTGTAATTCGCATCAGATTAAAAATAAAAAATATCGCCCACGCAATTTACACTAGCTGCCACGCAAATTGCGTGGAGAAACTGAGATGAAACTTCAAAATGGCGAGATTTGCGCCATGCTCTGCGCAAATCGTGCGGAGATACAGAAGCATATTGGTCAAAATGGTGTGGTTTGCGCCATGCTCTGCGCAAAACGCGATGCCTGGAGAATCTTCAGCTTCTCTCCTTCACTTCATTTTGGTGTTTCCTGCTATTAAAATGCATAAATTGAGTGAGAGAATGTTTGAGAAGGAATAATCAATATTTCATGCATTTATGACTTATTTTCACACATTTATGATTAATTCCTTGCTTTTTTTAACTTAGAAAGCATCATATGCTGGACGCATATCAAACAATTTCCAGATTTAGATGTTGTTGTCCTCAGCAATAAACAGGATTAAACATGGGAAGCAAGGTTCAATTAATCAAGCATAACATTGCGCAGACAATCATAAATATTACTATACTAAGCATGAATGATTTCCTAGTCAAAACTTAAAACGATGCTTTTCAACTTCATTCAAATATCAAAGTCTAACTTGATTACCCCTCACAAAGAGATAATATTCACTCATTACTCAGTGTTTGGGGGTATTCATCATCACTCATTCCATCACAGCTGTGGCACTACTATAAGCTTGATCTTATTCTCAAGTTCCTGAAGATGAGGAACATCAAAACATGCATGCATGATTGATCAAAATGGCTTCTCAAGGTTACAACTTGGCTTGGCTTAAGGTTAGGATCATTTGGAAAGTAGCTGAATAATCATTGAGATTGAAACACCCATTTTCATTAAGACTTAATCAAATTTCAATTCAGGTTTCAGCTCTACTTTTTATTTGAATTCATGATTCATCCTTTTTCTCACCTTTTTCTTTATCATTGCTTTTCAATTTTGCAATTTATTTTTCTTTCCTCTTTAAATTCATTTGAGGACTATTCTTTTTTTTTCCTTTTTCAACTGCTTAACTTCTAGTGGAGCTCACCTCAATTACCTTTTAATTTTTGATTATTGACATTTCAATCTCAATCAAGGTAAATTCTGATAGAAGTGGTTTAAGCAGTTTAATCCGGTAATTGAACAAAAACAGTCTCAGGCTCAACAAGGCTAGCAATGGATAATTTTTCAGGTGGCTATTTGGCCATAAGCTAATAGAATAAAATGCCTTTATCACTTCAATCAACACATTCATTAGATCAAGTTCTAGAGTACTACCGCAGTGATGATTCTCTAAAAAATTAACTGTATAGGCACAAACCTCACCAGCTATGGTATCAAACTAGACTCTTCCTAATTTCAAGCATCATTATCCATTATTAACATAAGAATCAAACAAACAAGCAATCATAATCTCTATTCATGCTCTATGCAATGTCATGACAGTAATCTATATCATGCAAGCTTCCTTATTTTCAACCAAGGAATTGACTGAGTTAGCACATCCAAATCTGAAATGTGCTTTCACATAACAATTATTATTAATTATAACAGAAAATAAAACTAGAACGACAAAAATAAACTGGAAAGGTTAAAATAACTCCCCTGAAGTGGACATGAATTCTCTGATTTTCTGTTGAACCTTTCTGTTGTTCCTCTGTATGTGATACCTCAGATAACGCGTATGCGGTCCCAATTTCCAGATTTTGAAGATTGTTGTCCTCAGCAATGGACTACACATAAGAAATAAGAAGCACATAATAATAACAAGTAGCAGCATAAGAAATTCATCAAATATACATCTCCATGGATAAAAACTTCAAACTAAAATAAAATAAAATAAACAAAAACTAAATGCAGCAAAATAAAATAAAAGCATAAATCCATTGGGTTGCTTCCCAACAAGCGCTTGTTTAGCGTCATTAGCCTGACGTACTCTATGTGATCACGATGGCTGGTAACTCGGGCTCAGTGATGACACCATACCCTTGCTCAAAATTTGTGTCCTGCCATGGTTATACTCATATGCATATGGATAATGAGGAAGGCTTTCAGGAATTTTAAACTTAGTTTTCACATGCTTTTCTTGCTCTTGGGCTTTTCCATCTTAACATTTGGCTTGTGTTCTTCATGCCGTTGATGGAATTCCTTCTTGTTCCCTTCCTCAACCTTTTTCTCTGCAATTTAGTTGACTTGATTCTTAGGTTGAGAGGCAGGCAGTGGAGTAGCTTCATTTATAAGTACCTTGAATATTGCTTGCTCTCCATCCACGCGCATTATCAACTCACCCTTAGGTACATCGATTAATGCTCCTGAGGTTGCTAAGAATGGCCTTCCGAAGATCATAGGCACACTGGCATCTTCATCAATGTCAAGAATAACAAAATCGACAGGGATTAGAAATTTGTCTACCTTGACTAGCACATCTTCCACAATACCACGTGCTTGCTTTGTTGAGCGGTCGGCCAGTTGAACATGCATCCTAGTTGGCTTCACTTCATTAATTCAAAGCTTCTTCATCAGTGTTAATGGCATCACATTAATGCTGGCACCAAGATCGCATAAGACTCTCTTTATAGTCGTCTTGCCAATGGTGCATGGAATATTGAAGCTTCCTGATCCTTCAACTTTGGAGGCATTTTCTTTTGTAAGATTGCACTGTACTCCTCTGTTAGTGTAATCAGTTCATCCTCTATGAGCTTTCTCTTCTTAGATAATGTTTCCTTCGGGAATTTGGCATATGAAGGCATTTGCTCCAGAGTTTCTGCAAAAGGAATATTAATCTGCAATTTCTTAAAAATATCTAACAATTTAGACAATTGTTGCCTTTGCTCATTTTTCTTGGGCCTCATTGGATATGGAGGTTTCTCAAAACGTGAGAAATCCCATTGCTTCTTTTGAACTGCAGGAGGTTGTTCCTTAGCTTCTTCTTTATCCCTTTGAGCTTGTTCATCCTTTCCTGTAGAAACTTCAACTTTCTATTTTTCTAGCTCCTCATTCCTTGTAGTGATGACATTACATTGCTCCTTTGATAATGCATTGCTCCTTTCTTGAATCCTCTCAGCTAGTTGTCTTAAAAGTTGGCCAATTTGAGTCTCTAAGTTTCTGATGGATGCATCTTGATTCTTGAAGGACGTTCTTGGTTCATGAATAAATGCACTTGTATCACTCCTAAAGGCATCAGTGCCCTGCATGTAATCTATAGTTGTCTTGGTTAATTGCATTAATGCTATTTCCAATTTAGAAGTATGGCTCTGCGAAATTGGTGGAGGTTGCAAATAGTTGCTGGATTTGTAATCTAGGCCGCCACCTTGAGCCCTCATTTGGAAATTGCTTCCTTGAGCATTGTTCTGATTCCTCTGGAAATTCTTGGTGGCCTTGGATCGTACCAAACTCCATTGACTTGGAATGGCTCAGCTCCCATGAGTGTTGGGCACACATTAGTCTCATGCTCCCCTTTGCAGTACTCATAGTTAACTGAATTAACTTGAGCTGTTGAGACTTGAATCTTGTCTAGCTTGGCATTCATACTGGCTAGCTGTTAAGAGATCACCTTTTGCTCAGCTAGTGACGCATCATTGTTCCCCAGTTATAGAAGTCCTTTCTTTGGATTGACTGGTTGAACTGCTATAGAGGCATTCTCATTTCTTGCTATGTAGTCTATCAGCTCTAAAGTTTGAGCTGTTGTCTTCTTTCCTATTGTTCCACCGGCTGCACCGTTGACAACCATTATGGAATATGGTGTCATCCCATTATAGAAGACTCTGACTTTCTTTGTGTCTGGCAAGTTATATTGGGGGCACTTTCAGATCAGTTCCTGAAATCTGGTCCAAGCTGCACACAGATTTTCTCCCGGTTGTTGAGTGAAGTTGGTAATTTCATTTACCAACTTGTTATACTTTTCCATAGAAAAGTGCTCAGCAAAGAATTTAGCTGCCAACTCATCCCATGTTCTGATGCTGTTGGGAGCTTGTCTATCCAACCATCTGAGAGTCTTCCCGGTCACAACAAACGAGAACAACCGAAGTCTGATTGCATCATCTGATACTCCGTGGTGCTTAAAAAGTATCACAGATTCTTAAAAATTTGTTCATGAAGTCATGAGGATCTTCATAGTCTTCCCCACTAAACTGAGTTTTCTCCATCAATGTGATCAGTGATGGATGGATGTCATAGTTGTTGGCATCAATCGGTGGCCTGACAATGCTGCAGTTTGGCCTTGTAAACAATGGAGCCAAGATTGACTCCATCAACTCTTCTTCCGATGGTGGCTTTGGAGCTTCCATCTCTTTTTCTAGTTCAAATTGTGAAGTAGAAGTTTGTACTTGCTTCTTCTGCTTGGTAAGTTGTCTTAATCTCCTTGCAGTTCCTTCTATCTCTAGATCGTAGATCAAATTTTCAGGATCAACTGTACCACGCATAAACTAAAGCAAACAGATTAGTAACACAAAATCCAATCAAGAAAATCAAAAGTTATTAATAAACTTGGAATATTCAATCCCGGGAAACGGCGCCAAAAACTTGTTGCGAAAACGGCAAGTGTACCGATCGTTCTAAGTAATAAAAGGGGTAGGTAGAGTATCGTCTTCACGAGGATTGAGAATTATTATAACTATTCCTCTCTTGTTGGATTAATAAAGATGGTTTAAATAAAATGTTGGTTTGTGAAATAATAAGAACAATTCAAGAAAATGTAATTAATTCAAAGGTTCTTTTAGAAACTCAAGAACAAAAGATTAAAAATAGAGAAAATATTTGAGAAAATATTGCGGTAAAGAGACGACAAAACCCTTTATGATCCCCACCTTGATACTTGGATTACATTTACGTTTACTTATTCAATTGATCAAACGATTCATCATCTTTTATATGATTAGTTAAACTCTAATTCCTTAGTGACTTTAACCTTATTAACTCTATTAGAATCTTAATCCCTTAGAAATTCCTTTTCAAGTTAAACCTTAGAATCAGTGAATCTTTAACGTTTGCTATTCACGTAGCCTATCCTTAGAGCGTACATGAAAAGTTATCTTACCTTTTGTTAGGTATTATAATCCCAATATCCCTATTGAAAACCCTAACTCTCGCAATCCTACTAGATTGATCGGTTCTAGAAGAACTATGAGATGAAGAATAAAGCAAGATAAATTCAATCTAAATAAATAAACATAAAATTAAACCAAACTACAAGGGGTTCACATCAAGGGTTGTGACCCTTACCATAATAATAGATACTAGCCAGACATATTCATGTCTGACAAAATCAATACAAAAGAAAATAAATTTCAGAACCTAAAGAAGAGAAAGAAGATGAAAATCTTCCGTCTTGATCGTTCGAATCTCTGAAACTCCAAGAAGCTCCCAAGAATTCTCACTCTCTTGGCTATCTTTCTTTTCCTTGTCGTCAAAAGTTTCTCCTTCTTCTGTTTCTGATCCTTTTATTAGGTTTTGGAAAAACTTACTTTCAATTGCCCTCCTTTTAGTTTCTCCTGATTAGTTTCTCACTCTTTTTGTGTAATTCGCATCAGATTAAAAATAAAATGTATCGCCTACGCAATTTGCACCAGCTGCCACGCAAATTGCGCGGAGAAACAGAGATGAAACTTCCATATGGTGCGATTTGCGCCATGCTCCGCGCAAAACGCGCTGGCTGGAGAAACTTCAGCTTCTCTCCTTCACTTCATTTTGGTATTTCCTGCTATTAAAATGCATAAATTGAGTGAGAGAATGATTGAGAAGGAATAATCAATATTCTTGCATTTATGACTTATTTCTACACATTTATGATTAATTTCTTGCTTCTTTTAACTTAGAAAGCATCATATACTGGACGAATATCAGTAATCACGATCTAAGTCTTGCACAGTTCAAACTTCTCATGAGTTACCACTTTTTTCAGTATGTCCAAGACATTATTGTTAAAAAGGATGTTTGCTAATATTTTAACCATGGAAATGAAGAAAATAATTTTAGAAGAATCATCTCATATATAGTGTTTGAACCAAGTTAAATGTGTTTACCGACAGACCCACATTTGTGCAAGTGTGGGCAAGTGCAGACATAAATTTTTGGAGGAAATTTTTTTCAGTGGTTTCACTGATTGCTTACTTGGTGACAATAAGTGAGATTTTGGGAATGTATTAAAGCATATTATGTACGATCAAAGATAATAAGTGTTTCTAAACCTTCCTATCATATATAGATAACTAGCCTTACGTGCGAATGGTTAGAGTAATTCATTTGATTTGTTCTTATTGTCATTGTTAGAATGATATGTTTTTATTAATAATTATAAAAATGTTACATTATTTTAGCTTTATTTTGTTTCTTGTTTTAATCATTTACTAAAATGATATGTTTTTATTAATAATGAAAACAAATATTATCTTAACAATTTTTTTTTGCAAATTTTTAAATATAAGAAACATAATAAAATAATGTACTATTTTTATAATTATTAATAAAATATATCATTTAACAATGACAATAAAAGCAAATCAAATGCACCCTTAAAGGTTATATAATCCATTTCTTCACTTTAAAAATAAATATATATGATTAAATTAAGAAACTCATATAAAACAAATGATATTTTCACTTCTTATAACTTGTATTATTAATTTTTTTTTTTTAAATGATGACATTAAGGTTTGAACCTATAACCTTATATAACTCTTGATTACTGTTTTTTATGTTAAGTTAAAGTTTTCTTTTCTTTTCTTGTTTATATTATTTTATTTTTAATGTATTTAAAACTTTTTTAAAAAAATTATCAGGGGCGCAGCTCCCGAACCCCCGCCATAAAGTATCTAGGCATAAATAAAATTTTCTTGGCCCGCCACCCAACTAACTGTTTGAGGAAAAAAATATGTCACAAAATATAATGTGCGTTTCATACATACTAGTTTACCGTGACAAAATTTGTGATCTAGTTTAGTAAAAGAAAGTTCAAAATTTTGTGCTATCTTGAATTTTTTTCAGTACTTATTCTATTTGAAAAATCGAACAAGCATATTTTTCTGAGTTACAATGTCTAATTTTTTAACAAATCAAAAGAACCTGTTATGGGGTTTCACCCCTTAATGTTATCAAAAAAAAAAAAAGAACCTGTTATGGACCAGACAAAGGCCTACATTCTAGAAGGCCCAAATAGGGCTAACAACTAAGAGGGAATTAAGGAAACATTCCTTAATCATGCTAATCCTACTACGGCAGCAATGTATCAACAATTGGACCCCTAATGCTCCTGAGAGGCCCAAAAATCCACTCCTGTCAGGTAACCCATCTATAAATAAGGTTTTAAACCAATAAGGTACACACTCTCTAAACCCTCTCTCTTAGCTTGTCACTGTGCACACACCCCACGCCTTGACTATGTCGTATATATTATTGTGCATAGTGATCCGCTGATCTCTAGGGTACCTTCCCCATAGGTACCTGAGGGAGGGCAAACAGATCCTATATTAACATACCAATCTCTGATTGGACATATCGATCTATCAGATCGTAACATTGGCGCCGTCTATGGAGATAGATAAACTTCGATTTCCACCCAAATATGGTAAAGGCGTAAAAGCCGCCGACCAACCAAATCCTAATACGATGGACGCAAAAGACAAAAATGTAGCTCATCAACAGCTCAAGGCGGACCAGAGTTCGTAATCCGAGATATGAAAGTCAATCTCAACGAGTATGATGAAACCGAGATCAAGGTCTTGACCAACGCTGTCATCGCAATCGTGCCTGAGATCCGAACAAGATCGTGGCCGAGATCGAGAATAAAAAGAAAAGGGGCAAATCAAGTAAAGAGCAAAAGCTAAGTCTCCTTCTTTTTAAATTCTAAATTTACATGAAAAAAAGATCCACCTTTTTAATATTTCATATCGATATCTGATAAAAAGATTCACCTTTTTAATATTTTATATCGATATCTGATGAATTGACCAAAGATTTGCCTCGATTGGCATAATGTATTTAGTACAACCTTTGATTTAAACCTGATTAAATTGAATGCTTTGGGAGTAATCTGTGGACAAATCAAAGATTTGTCTTGATTGGCATAATGTATTTAATACAACCCTTGGTTAAAACCTGATTAAATTGAATGCTTTGGGAGTAATCTGGGGACAAATCAAAGATTTATCTTGATTGGCATAATGTATTTAATACAGCCTTTGGTTAAAACCTGATTAAATTGAATGCTTTGAGAGTAATCTGTGGATAAATCAAAGATTTGTCTTGATTGACATAATGTATTTAATACAGCCTTTAATATATATATATATATATATATATATATATATATATATATATATATATATGTTGATCAACTATTAATTGTTGATTACAATTATTATCTGATTACACACGAATAATTACTGATTATTGATTGAAGCAAAATTATTGCTAATAGCCTACTTCATGCTTTACTATGTTGCATTTATTTTTTCAAAGAATTATCAAATAGGTGGTGTGGAGATCCCCTCTAAAAAAAGGAAGGAGATTCAGATCCACTCAAATAAAGAAGGAAATCCACCTAGAGGAATGCAAGACTTCGGCGAAAGAAGCCAAGCTGAAAGAAAAGCTGAGGCACAAGAAGCCAGGCTCGAGAAAATGAAAAGACCACGGCAAATGAAGCCGGGTTCAGATAAAATGGCACCGCAAAAGAAGTGGGGCCCAGATTAAAAGCCATGCAAGAAGAAGAAGCAATGCAATTCAAAGAGGCAAAATGCGCCTCCTTAAATATAAGGCTTCAACAAAAGAAGCCAAGTCAAAATGAAGACCGGCCCTCCGGTATATAAATGGTTTATGGATCCAATCCAAGTTGAAGGCGGATATGGCGAGATCCAATCCGAGATAAAGATCCGAGATACAAATAGGAGATTAAATGGAGATGGATATGGCGAGATCCAGTCCAATCCAAGTTGGAGGCAGATATGGCGAGATCCAATCCGAAATAAGGATCCGAGACACAAATCGGAGATTAAATGGAGATGGATATGGCGAGATCCAATCCAATCCAAGTTGAAGGCGGATATGGCGAGATCCAATCCGAAATAAAGATCTGAGATACAAATCGGAGATTAAGTGGAGATAGATATGGCGAGATCCAATCCAATCCAAGTTGAAGGCGGATATGGCCAGATCCAAGATCCGAGATACAAATCGAAGATTAAATGGAGATGGATATGGCGAGTTCCAATCCAATCCAAGTTGAAGGCGGATATGACGAGATCCAATCCGAGATACAAATCGGAGATTAAATGGAGATGGATATGGCGAGATCCAATCCAATCCAAGTTGAAGGAGGATATGGCGAGATCCAATCCGAGATAAAGTAAAGATCTGAGATACAAATCGGAGATTAAATGGAGATGGATATGGCGAGATCCAATCCAATCCAAGTTGAAGGCGGATATGGTGAGATCCAATTTGAAATAAAGATCCGAGATACAAATCGGAGATTAAATGGAGATGGATATGGCGATATCCAATCCTATCCAAGTTGAAGGCGGATATGGCGAGATCCAATCTGAGATAAAGTAAAGATCCGAGATATAAATCGGAGATAAAATGAAGACGAATATGGCGAGATCCAATCTGGGATAGAAATAAATCCAGGATATAAACTGGAAGGACCCAATCCGGGTTCAAACATAAGAATAATGCCTACATGCGACATCAGGCCTGGTTCAAGGAAAGCGGGAGGAAGCTTCCGTAATCCAAACTGAACTAAAACTCAAGAGGGCAGATTGAAGCGACACTAATCAAGTCATCATGACGCCTTTGGAATTGAAACTCAGGCAAAAAGCCGAGTCGGATATTATGAAACAACGGTATACAAATCCGAGTTAAAGTAAAACGAGGGAACAATTAGATACCTTCGTAAATATGGATCCCTGTGTTTCTGATGCATCAAAACAAATCTGAGATACAAGCGCAATTTGTCACGCTGACTCTGATCAAGTCGAAATGCTCCGTACTAAGGTCGAAAGACCCAAGTGGGACATGTGACAATACTGCCTTTATCTTGGATTGTACCGGGTTATGAAACCCAGGTCATGATTGAAGGCGAGAATGATCACCTTCATCAATGCTGACTTAACAAAACGTTAAGTAAAAACAAACATGTGTCACAGAGAGTGACAAAAAGCGGAATCCGTATAATGCTTTGACCTCGGCCAGGTCAATATACCGAAACTCGTAAAATGCACGAGTTGCAAAAATAAGAATTTATTCGAGTTGTAAAAACAACCCGTATCGAATGAGGGACAACTCGGGCAAGGTTTGATATTCTTAGAAAATATCCTAAGTTACAAACCTAGATAACAAGTATACAAGCTTGTTTATCAAAATCAAGAGAATGTTAAGTCCTTATAAGTATTTAACAAATACTTCAGGCAACTCTGGAATCTGATGAACCTCGAATACTTAGAAAAATATATCTAAGTTATCAGGGAGGCATAAAACTCAAGATACGAGTATAAAGGCAAAATCATTCAGCAGGAGTCTCACCCCGTTCTATCTAAACGTCACGGCAATGCAACCCAGACTCAAAAAGGTGAATGATTTTGATCAAATCAAAATCTGTGAAACACACGGTATGCACAGCCGGGTTGAAACAGAAGACGATATCACAACGAGATTCTGGCAAAGCCGAGCTTAAGTGAATAAAGCTACAGTATATAAAACTGGGCTAAATTCAACTCTGCAAACGAAACATGAGGAGAATCAGGAACAAAACCCCGCAACATCATTGAAAAGGGATCTTAAAGATCCTCAGATCAGCATAAAAGGCAAATTGCTAAGACAAGTCAGTATTCCGACATAAAAATACTTGAATTAAAGTACTACAGCCCGACAACCCGGATTTTCGACTGTCGAACTGGGGGGCAAGTGCAGGAATGCAACCAAAATTAAAAGCAGCAATCCTTATACTTCAAGATCTCGGTAAGACAGTAAAAAAGACTGGTCAACTAGTTCGAGCTATGTAGCTCGGCCAAAAAGGTTGAGGGAGGAATGTTGAAATAGTATACACGGTACCCGGCTCATGAGGCCCGACACCGAAGAAAGAACGAAATAAGGAAAAATAAATCCAAAACACGGATCGACAAGAATCCATGAATTCAGAACATGGATCAATGAACCGCCACGATCCCGACGACAGTAATAAAACTTCAGCAAAGAGGTCAAAGGGAAAAACTTTCCTAGTTCCAATAGAGACCTCGGTCACGAAAGTTTGACCAAAAGGATTACGGTTCAACAGACTTCGCTTTGGACACCCTAATTACCGGGTAGGAAAGAAAAGAAGGATGTCTGAAGAAAGAATTCGACATAAAGTTGAAGTCATACATCACAAAACAAAGGCTCGGACCATGAACATGGCCAACTTCCAGACACAGAGAATAAATATTCGCAAGTGCGATAAAAGAGTAATGCGCAGAAACCCTATATCCCGAACACCCAGACTTTCGGACTGAGGGGAAACAACCCAGGATAAAAATTCGGATAAAGAATGAAAACGGGTTTGGAGAGATGTGATCCTAGAATAAGGATCACGCTCCAACCCGCGACAAATTGAAGACGAGTTTGGAGAGATTTGATCCTAGAAAAAGGATCACACCCCAACCCGTGACGAAATGAAGACGGGTTTGGAAAGATGCGATCCTAGAAAAAGGATCACGCCCCAACTCGCGACAAATTGAAGATGGGTTTGGAGAGATGTGATCCTAGAAAAAGGATCACACCCTAACCCGTGAAGAAATGAAGATGGGTTTGGAGAGATGTGATCCTAGAGAAAAGGATCACACCCTAACCCGCGATAGAATGAAGACGGGTTTGGAGAGAAGGGTTCCTAGGAAAAAGGATCACACCCCAACCCGTGACGAAATGAAGACGGGTTTGGAGAGATGTGATCCTAAAGAAAGGATCACACCCCAACCCGCGATAGAATGAAGACGGGTTTGGAGAGAAGAGGTCCTAGGAAAAAGGATCACACTCCAACTCACGATAAAATAAAGACGGGTTTGGAGAGATGTGATCCTGGAAAAAGGATCACACCCCAATCCGCGATAAAATGAAGACGGATTTGGAGAGATATGATCCTAGAAAAAGGATCACCCCCCAATTCGGGATAAAGACTGGGGTAAAGAAATGAAGACAGGTTTGGAGATATGGGATCCTAGAAATAGGATCACACCCCAATCCGCGACGGAATGAAGACGGATTTGGAGAGATGGGATCCTGGGAAAAAAGATCATGCCCCAATCCGAGATAAAATGAAGACGGGTTTGGAGAGATGTGATCCTAGAAAAAAAGATCACACCCCAATCTGAAATGGCTCACAAGTTAAAACGATGAAACAAGACGAAGTCAAAAAATGACACCTACGTCAAATATTATAAAGCCAAGGTATTGGAAACCTACGTCTAGCAACGTGCAAGAACCTGGATAGAAAACGGGTTAAAAATAAAAAGCACATTGTCGGATTGTGGCTTCTAGCCTAGGCATAGGAAAATGGAAGGATGCTTTCGAATCCTAAATGTTGTCAAAATAAACAACATATGTACAAGTTGTGATAAACGAAATCAGACTTGAAAAATAAAGGGCAGATTGGTACGACCTTGATCAAGTCACCATGACGCCTCAAATTTGAAAACCTAATTAAGAAAATTGGGTTAAAAGCAAAAAGCAGAATCCACATGAAAGACCTTGGCTAGGTCATTTTGTTCAGTTAACGCTGAAAAGCTAAATCTGACTCAATAAAGCCACAGTGCAAGAAGTTGGGCTCAAAGCAAAAGCCTCGGAAGGATCAACTACGAGCTCGATGTTAAAAGGAGGCAAACACTACCTCACCAAAGCACCACCTCAGCCAATAAAGATGCCAAGTCAAAGCAAGAATTCGACTGATAACTTGAATAAAATATGCAAAGGAAATTCAAATGCAGAGATTACTGCAATTTCATCCCGGCAGCCTAGACAACCAAACTCCTGGGCTGGGGGGCAACTTTTAGTCGGGTTACATGGATGAGGCTTGGGGGAAACTCGCCAGTTGGATCCCAACAACTCAAGGTCATCTGTTCCCCGGTTACACGTGTGCAGTATCTTGTCGGGTTCATGCATAACCCGCCCACATAGTTGACAAGGGACAATCATTCCCGGTTTCAGAAGAAAGCTACAAGCTCAGGACGTGTGCGTATGGAATGATGCTTGGGGGCAACTCGCCAGTTGGATCCCAACAACTCAAGCTCATCCCAAACTCGGTATAGAAATACGTGAAATGTTTTCCATGGTTTATGATCAACCCGCTGAGATAAGGGGCAATGAGGACCCCGGTTTAAAAGCCTGGATATAAGGAATATGTATGCAAAAAGTTTACAAAAACTCAAACGCTCTCAGCTCAGAAGAAAACCTGAAGCAAAAGGCAAGACAATTCACCCCGACAGCCTGGACAACCAAACTATCGGGCTGTGGGGCAACTGTTATGGACCTGACAAAGGCTTACATTCTAGAAGGCCCAAATAGGGCTAACAACTAAGAGGGAATTAAGGAAACATTCCTTAATTATGCTAATCCTACTACGACAACAATGGATCAACAATTGGACCCCCAATGCTATTGAGAAGCCCAAAAATCCACTCCTGTCAAGTAACCCATCTATAAATAAGGGGTTAAACCAATAAGGTACACACTCTTTAAACCCTCTCTCTTAGCTTGTCACTGTGCACACACCCTACATCTTGACTATGTCGTATATATTATTGTGCACAGTGATTCGGTAATCTCTAGGGTACCTTCCGTATAGGTACCTGAGGGAGGGCAAATAGATCCTATATTAACATACCAATCTCTGATTGGACATATCGATCTATCAGATCGTAAAAGTTTCTAAGAAGCTTAGATAAGAAATGATTTTGCTCTGGTGTTTGCTCAATCTTAATGAGTAGCTTTTTTAAGCTGCGATTATATGTTTTGGTTATGAAAAATCGACCCAGTAAATATTAACGTCATTTTTTAATGGCAAAGACAATGGCATACAACTTCCATGCATAATTGAAAATTTAAGTTGTCCCTCGTGGAAGAAGCCTTAATTCCCCTGGCCCCATCAAAAGTGTATTTTCATTGCACTTATGTCTCAAGGGTAGTCTAGTTGGCAACTGAGTGCCAAGGGTTTGCTTTGGCGAGTGGTTTAAACTTTAATGAAAACAAATTCTTGAAATTTTTTGGGGCAAGTGGAAAATTGTAAGAACCCGCACCGTTAAATTAGGAATTTAATTAATTAATTATGAGATTAAAGAGATAATTTCATAATTGACCCTAATAATTATAAGAAGGCTTAAATAATTATGGTAAGTGATTAATAATGTTGAAAGTCATTTTTCTCACGAAAAGTGCAGATACCGGTTCTGCCTCACGGTATAAATGCGTACCGTTGGAGTATCCCAAAAAATTATGAAAAATATGTATATGTCGCTAGAATAATATATTGGACTAGCATAACAAGTTTCAGGTCAAAATAATGAGAACTGGTGTCAGAACTGATACTGGCTTCGTAAAAGCGCGTACCAAAAAAGTACTGCGAAAAATAAAATAAAAATATGAAAAAACCTAGAAAAATGGCTAGGTTCAGAATCCTAAGTTTTGGATTAAAATACTAAGCATAGCTATTAATGCTAACATTGCGCGATTACACTTAAGTCGGCTATAAATTCCCATTTGGCCCAAAACCCTAGGCCATATTTGATGTTCCTACGTGAGTTTTATGATTCTTCAGCAACCTTGTGCCTCATCTTTCCACCTTCACCTTCCTTTCCCTTTTATGAGCCAAATGTGCCACTTTTTTCCTTGTTCTTTCCACTAAAACACTTGTGTGAGTGAGGGCTTGCCTTGGGAGTGTGTAGGAACCTCATTCTAAGTTTAGCTTCAGAGTTTGTGAGGTTTAGGAGGCTGTATTTGAGATTTTGTTTGGGTGAAGCCATTGTCATGGCATTTTAGGCTTCAAGAAGCCACCTTTAAGTGTAAAGGACCCACCTTGTGTTGCAATTTCGTGGTTCTTTAAAGTCAGCACCTTGGAGCTGTGTTGGAGGCTCCAAGTCAGTGTCATTTTCGGAGTTTTGAGCAGTTGAGGTATACCACTCATGTGCATCGCCCTCCAGCATGTAGTTGACAAGCATCAACTTCTGCGAATCAGTGCACTGCATAACTCTGAAGATCTTGTCCAAAGACTGGAGCCATCTAGCAGCAGCAATAAGATCATAGGATCCATCAAAAGAAGGTGGCTTATGCTTACGGAAAGCATTCAGCCGGCGGTCAATAACATCATGGTCCTCAGCTGGCTCAAAGTAGGGTTGCATCATCCCAGTAAGATGACTGGCACCCTCCATGTGGCTATGACTCTCGTCCTGATGACTGGGTGGAGGCGGTGGTGGTGGAGGATGCTGGCCAGCAACAGAACCAGTCCTCATCTCCTCCAACATGACCTTCATCATGGTCATGTTCGCCAGTGATTCGCCTCCAGCACATCCTCGGTGGCTTTCCTGTTCGCCTCTCTGATGGCGTTCAGCATAGCCTGGTTTGCCATTCTCATGGCCTCCTGGTCGGCTAGTCGAGCCGCCTGCATCTCAGCCAATGCATCCAGGACAGGATCAGGCTGATCCTCATTCATCTCTCGGTTTCTCATCGGTAAAACCATGACTCTACACAAGTTACACAAGGAATGAGTTGATCAGGCCCACGTAATGTGGTCATACATGCATCATCATAGCAAAACCCAACAGAGAAACACACAAGACAAGATTCACAACAAAACATCCTAAGTTATTGCAATACTTACCGGCTTTTCTCTAGAAAGTGCTCTAATACCATAAAATGTAACACCCCGTGTATACTCGATTTGTTATCATGTTATCGTATTAAGCAGCGCTTAATTAAAATGCGGAACTAACTTTTTTCTTTCAATTATGGTGTCATTATTATTAACCAAGTTGATTACTTAATCATTTTTCAAAATATTTCTTGTATGTAAATTGTAAAGAGACAGCTATCTATACTGAATAACCTCATAATATAATAAGTGTGTATCTAAATCAGGGAATTACAACATGTAGTCCGGACTATAATCCTGATACAATTATACAACTCAATACTAAAGTAAAACATAGTCAATCAATGTGGCATAGACAACCCTTATGCTCACCAAATAAGGAAACAAACCCCAACAGATTCTTAACTCAAATAACATGATAATAAATAAATATAGAACATGTCAGCATCCAATCATAACAGCATAAGCATGCATAAACAGTCAACTAAGCTCCGGCCTCCTGCCGCCCGAGGTATCAGCCCCCGAGGTACCTGAACTTGAAAATGTGCCCCTAACGTGGGGTGAGATCTCTAAAACGAAATCTCAGTAAGACAAGGGGTCTTCAAGGACTCTTCCGCCCTAAGCTCACTTACATGCATAATATAAGTTCAAAACAATAATTTCAATGCATGTTCATGCTAAGCATATAAATCGTGACAGTATAATCTCTTGCTCAATGGGCTAAACATTTAACTCAGTAATCATGTGATCTATGCAAATGCGGTTCAACTGGATAGGGATTATGCACGTCTGTGACCTATCTAAACATAAGAGTCGCAGTCTTATGCCTTACACACCAGAGTCGCAGTCTGATTGTGTAAGTAATCAACATACATATTCACATATCTCATGCATATATCAATGCATATAACATTTTCATAAAAGCATACCATGCATATAAACCACCCTCCCATGGAGGTCGGTGGAACAAGCAACAGATCAATCCGAGGACACGAAAGCTTACCTATTAAGCTAACCGTCCCAACCAAGAGTCCACACTAGCTCAAGGTCACCAAATAGCACAATCGCAGTCTTCTTATACAATAAATAATCATTAATATTCATTGTCCAAGGTTCAATTAAGTGATTAAGGCTTTCCAACTCATTTTGAGTGATTTAAGACTAAATCTGCAGAAGGTTTTCGAATACTCCTCGATGAGTATTCGAATACTCCATGTCTCCAGAAAGTACCCGAATACTTTCACTAAGGTATTCGAATACCACATGGTATCTGAATACTTTTCCCACGGTATCCTAATACTACACAATATCCGAATACATTTCCAACAGTATCCGAATACTACCCAATATCCGAATACTTCTTATAAGGTATCTGAATACTTTTCTTCCCAGAAAAGTATACCAATACTCCTTCAATGAGTATTCGACTACCTGCTGAAGAGTATTCAAATACTCCACAAAAAGTATTCAAATACTTATCAGATAGAATGCAGAAACTCGAGCTGTTCACTGCATAATCCTATTTTTAAGTGTCCAAATACAATTGGGAGTCCAATGACTCCACAAACAGAGGTTCATTAACATCTTTTTAGCATAGATTATCATCCATTAACTCAAATGGTTCAAGTTTCCTCATTTAATGGATTAATAAAGTTAAAATCATGAAAATACAAAGGAGATGATCATGGTATACCTCAAGGCTTTGAAACTCAGAAAAACACACTGACTTTGAGCCCTCAGTACAACACCATGATTCTGACTTTCAAGGACCTCGAAAATGCAACACAAGATGGGTCTTTTACACTTAAAGATGGCTTCTTGAAGCCACCAAGACAAGGAAATGGCTCCCACAATGAGAACCCACAACTCAGCCCTCAAACCACCACAAGTCAGAAGCCAAAACTCAAAAAACAAAGACCTTTCACTCACACAAGACTTGCTCTCACTCTCCTATACCATTTTGGTGAAGGAACTATGAACAAAGATGGTCACTTTGGTGGAGTTCATGAAGAAGAAGGCTATGGAATGGTACAGAGGGGGTGGCAGCTGCTGAGTACTCAGAATTCTGCACGTAGGCAGCCTCAATATGGCCTAGGGTTAAGTGTCATTAGGCATTTATAGCCGTTTAAGTTTTAAACACACTGTATTAGCACTAATAGCTACACTTATTATTTTAATCCCAAATTTGAGATTCTGAACCTAGCCATTTTTCTAAGATTTGTCATATTTTTATTTATTTTTTCGCAGCACTTTGCCAGTACGCGCGTTTACGTAGCCGGTATCAGTCATAACGCTAGTTCTCATTATTTTGACTTCAAACTTTGTATTCCAGTCCTAAATATTAATCTAGGAATATTCCCATACTTATTATAATTTTTTGGAATACTTCATCGGTACGCATTTGTACCGTGGAGCAGAACCAGTATCTGCACTTTTCGTCATAAAAGCGACTTTCAACATGATTAATCATTTTTTATAATTATTTAAGCCTTCTCACAATTATTAGGAGCAATTATAAAATTAAATCATTTATCTCATAATTAACTAATTAAATTTCTAATTTAACGGTGCAGGTTCTTACATAAAGCAACAAGTTCTGATACCACTTGAAATTAGCCTTTTGTGGGCCATGAACATAAAAGAGGAAAAATTAAAAATTTTGTGGAGAATAAGCAACTTTTGTCCACCCTCAATTATGTTCAACCCATGAATCATGCAATAGACACATTAGGGGCTTAAAGTTGATACCTTTATTCGGATAACTATTCCTGATCAGATGCGTTCTTGATCAATTCTTCAGACTTGAAGAACACAAGTCCTCCGATGGAATTCCAAACCATCTTGTTGTCTTGTAAGAGAAGAACACTTATTCGAATGCTCAATGTAACACCCCGTAGATATCCGGTAATGTTATCATACTATCGTATTAAGCTGCGGTTAATTAAAAATGCGGAATATCTTTTTCTTTTCAATTATGATGTCATTATCATTACCAACTTGCTTATTAATCAATTAATAAAACATCTCCTGTATGCAATTGCAATAAAACAACTAACTGAAATACCTCATTAATTAAAATAACATAATGTATGTCTCTAGTCATGGAACTACAACACGTAGACCGGACCAACTATCAGTTATACAACTCAACTCAAAAGTACTAACAACATAGTGGCATGGAAAACTCTCATGCTCACCCAAATATGGCAACAAAGCCCAACATAGTCTCAACTCAACAGCAACATAATAATAATGCGGAAAACATAAACAGCATCCAGTCTAGTCATGCTAGCAAATAAGCAGAAATATCATAATCAGCTAAGCTCCGGCCTTCTGCCGCCAGAGGCATCAGTCACCATACTACCTGAACCTGAAATAAGCATTCTTCAAACGTGGGGTGAGATCTCTAAACAAGAAATCTCAGTAAGACATGGGGTCCTCAAGGATCTTCCACCCCAAGCTCACTTACATGTGCAATATAAGTTTAAAAGCAGTTTATCATCATCAGTTCTAAATCAGTGCAATGCAGCAGATAATCATGTCATGTGTGTCAATACTAATCTACTGGCCAGAGAAATGCAGGATGTACGTCTACAACCCCACAATAAGTACAAGACGCCGCTTGTATCCACCCCGGATCACCGTATTGTATGACGCCACATACTCAGGCTTACCGTCAAAATGGAACAACACATGCATATTAAAAGCCATTAACACATAAAGCTCAACAACAATTCATATATCTCAAAGCATGTAACACAACATGCATATAACCATACCCCCATGGGACATGGTGGAACCACAACATGGCTAAACCGAGGACACGAAAGCTTACCATGCAAGCTAACACCCAAAGCCAAGAGTTCACAGCTCAAAGTCCAAACACAGCAGATTCACAATCTGTTATGGACCAATAATATATCAACAATCATACTCTACAAGTACACAACGTAAAGACAACCCCTTTTCATTACGTTTTACGTCTTAAGGCTTCTTACCAAGCCATAAGCCATTAATCACATGATTCTGACTTACATTAATTAATTACAGAAGTTCAACTTCCTCAAACTAGGGTCTACAAACCCATAGATCAGTTCTGGATGAACAGTACGCTACTGTTCCTCGCAAACCCAGAATATCCGGATATTCCATGGGAGCATATCCAGATATGCAGTATCCGGATATCTCACAGGCAATATCGGGATATCCAATATCCGGATATCACTGTGGCAATATCCGGATATCCAGATTCTCATATCCGGATATCAATATCCGGATATTCCACGGCAAATATTCGGATATTTCGCGACAGAATGCAGTTTCTGCATTTCGCGAAGATATCCTTCAAAGGTTCCATTTTTCAGACTTCCAGAAGCTTAAACATGCATCTTAAGGTTCATTGAGGTTCATATGACAGTTGGTTACTTGTTTAGTTCATTAAACATGCCAAGACTTCAACTTCAACCCATTAAACTCATGAACAAGGTTGGAATAACTTACCACAGCTAAAACTCAGCAAGATGGGTGCTCTTGGAGCTCACACAACAACTCCAAGGGTGCACGAAAATACCACCCAAGCAAGGGTCTTTCTTCACAAAGAAGGCTCCTTGAAGCTCAAAATGCCACAACAATGGCTCAACAACCTCAACCTCCCAAGTCAGCAACCAAAAGCACTCAAGACAACCCACCAACTCAGAAAAGAAGGCTAAACATCCACCCCAAGACCCAACCACACTCAACCAAGGTGTTTAGATGGAGAAATCATGAAGAAAGGTGATGTCTTTGGAGGTTTCAAGTGAAAAACAAAAATGAACAAGAGAGGGGAAGGTGGCAGCAGCCAACTCACGTATACAAGGCTGGAGGATCAGCCTAGGGTTGTGTGCAACCCTCTATATAAAGCCACTTAAGCAATAAACACACAGTATTAACTTTAATTGCTACGCTTAGTATTTTAATCCTAAAATTTGGATTCTTAACCTACTCAATTTTACAAGAATTATCATATTTTTCTTATAATTTTCGGAGCACCTTTCCGGTACGCGCTTTTCATAGCCAGTACCAGTTTCTGGTACCAGTTCTCATTAATTTGACTTGAAACTCGTTTTAAAAGTCCTAAATATTATTCTAGTAATTATCACGCATTTATTATAATTTTCTGGGATACTTTTTAGGTACGCATTTATACCGACTAGCAGAACCGGTATCTGCACTTTTCTTCCGAAAAGTGACTTTCAGCATTCTTACTCACTTACTATAATTATTAGAGCCTCATAATAATTATTAGGGTCAATTATGGAATTATTTCCTAATTTCACATAATTAATTAATTAATTTCTTTAATTATCGGTGTAGGTTCTTACATTCACCCCACCTTTTTAGGATTTTGTCCTCAAAATCAGAATATACATGTCTCGAAAATCGGGATACTGCCGGAGAAGCTCGTCCTTTCGCTCCCAGGTACACTCCTCAGGAGTCCTTCCTGACCATTGCACTTTGACCATCAGAATGATCTTGCTCCTCAGCTGCTTCTCGCCACGATCGAGAATCTTGAGTGGTCCGACAGGAGTTTTCAAGTTCTCCCGAACCTCCACATCATCCGGTTGCATCACGTGCGAAGGATCCGCTACATACTTCCGTAGCTGAGACACGTGAAACACATCATGGATGTTAGCTAGGTTCGGAGGCAAGACAAGCCGGTAGGCAACAGGTCCTACTCTACCAAGAATCTGGTATGGCCCAATAAATCGCGGGCTCAGCTTCCTTACTCCGAGTGCCTGTCCAACACCGGTGACAGGTGAAAGTCTCACAAACACGTGCTTACCCTCACTGAACTCCAGTGGACGATGCTTGACATCGTAGTAGCTCTTCTGGCGATTCTGCGCCTGCTTCAGCTTTTCCCTGATCATCTGGATCTGCAGGGTGGTATCTTGGAAAAAGTCCAAGCCAAACAACTCATGATCCCCAACCTCAGACTAGCAGGTAGGTGTGCGACACCTCCTACCGTAGAGCGCCTCATAGGGTGCTATGCCCAGGCTAGCATGGAAACTGTTGTTATACGAAAACTCCAACAATAGAAGGTACCTATCCTATGTCGAGCCCTGCTCCAACGTGCAAGTCCGCAACTTGTCCTCCAAGGTCTGGATAGTCCACTCAGTCTGTCCATCAGTCTGAGGATGATAGGTTGTACTCAGTCTCAACTGAGTCCCAAAAGCTCCCTACAGCGCCTCCTAGAACCGAGAAGTGAACTTCGGGTCCCTATCATTAATGATACTCTCGGGCACCCCGTGAAGCCTCACGATCTCGCGAACATACAGTTTGGCCAACTGCTCAGTAGTGCAACTCACCTTCACTGGAAGAAAATGGGCAGACTTCGTCAGTCTGTCCACAATGACCCATATCGAGTCACAGCCAATCTGAGTCTTCGGCAAACCCACAACGAAGTCCATGGAAATTCTCTCCCATTTCCACTCCGGAATCTCAAGAGGTTGAAGTTTACCAGACGGCTTCTGGTATTCAATCTTCACCTTCTGGCAGATCAAACACTTGGACATATACACAACTATGTCCTTCTTCATTCCTGGCCACTAGAAATTCCTCTTCAGGTCTTGGTACATCTTTGTAGCACCAGGGTGAACAGTAAACTGTCCCTTATGGGCCTCCTCCATAACCTCTTCGGTCAAAGGACCTCGAGGAATCACCACATGCTTCTGAAACAACAGAAGTCCATCCTCATTCCAAGACACACCGTCTTGGTTCTTCACGTAGTCGAGACACTCTCTCTACACTTGCGCCTCTTGGATCTTCTCCATAAGCTTATTCCTGACTCTCACAGTCTCCATCTCGAGAAGTGCACCCCCAAAAAAGATTGTCACCTTCAGATCTCGAAACTTCTCTATGAGGTCGAAATCACCCATCATCAAACTGGATAGACTCACGGATTTACGACTCAAAGCATCAGCTACCATATTGGCCTTGCCAGGATGGTACTTCAACTCAAAGTTGTAGTCCTTCAGAAACTCCATCCATCTTCTTTGCCTCATGTTCATCTTTTTCTGATCAAACAGATACTTCAAGATCTTGTGATCACTGAACACCGCAAACTGCATACCAAACAGATAATGCCTCCAAATCTTGAAAGCAAACACAATCGCAGCCAACTCCAAATCATGAGTCGGGTAGTTCTCCTCATGGGGCTTCAACTGCCTCGAAGCAAAAGCAACAGCTCTACCAGACTGCATCAACACACAACCCAGCCCCTTTCCAGAAGCATCACAGTAAAGCTCAAACTGCTCCTCAGGATCAGGAAGGATCAACACAGGTGAAGTAGTCAATCTCTCCTTCAGCTCCTGAAAGCACGCCTCACACTCGTGAGTCCACAAAAATGGAGTCTCCTTTCGGGTAAGGCGAGTCAAAGGGAGAACCATCGTGGAGAAACCCTTGATGAACCTCCGATAGTAACCTGCCAAACCTAAGAAGCTCCTCACCTCCGTAACTGTCTTGGGCCTCTTCTAATCCAGCACGGCCTCAATCTTGTTGGGATCCACTGCAACTTCATCCGCTGAAATCACATGCCCAAGGAACTTGACTGATTTGAGCAGAAACTCACACTTAGAAGGCTTAGCATAAAGCTTTTTCTCCTTCAGCACTTGCAGAACAATCCTCAGATGTTCTGCATGCTCCTCCTCAGTCTTGGAGTAAATCAGAATGTCATCAATAAAGACGATCACAAACTGATCCAGATACGGCTGGAAAATCCTGTTGATGTAATCCATGAACACTGACGGCGCATTGGTGAGTCCAAACGGGATCACCAAATACTCAAAGTGACCGTATCTCGAACGAAACGCGGTCTTAGGGACATTCTCCGGCTTCACCTGGATCTGATGGTATCCGGACCGGAGATCAATCTTGGAATACACGCAAGCACCCCTGAGCTGATCCAACAGATCATCAATCTGAGGAAGGAGATACTTGTTCTTGATCGTCACCTTGTTTAACTGCCTTTAGTCGGTGCACAATCACATTGTCCCGTCCTTCTTCTTCACAAAGATGACAGGTGCTCCCCAAGGAGACATACTCGGCCGGATGAAATCTTTCGCTGAAAGATCCTCAATATGCTTCTTCAGCTCGGCCAACTCCGGTGGCGACATCCGATATGGAGCTAAAGAAATCGGCCCCACACCAGGAAACAAATCAATGGAGAACTCTATCTCCCGCTGTGGCAGAAACTCAGGAATCTCCTCAGGAAACACCTCGAGGAACTCCCCCACCACATGAATGCCAGTGATATCCTCCTGTGTTCCACTCACCAAACCTCCCAACATGACATAACCAAATGCCCCTGCTCTCAAGGCCTTCCTAGCCTGCAGTAATGAAATATATGTCGAGGAACTAGCTGTGTAATCACACGGAGACATCACCATGCGCTTTGCACAACAATCAATCAGTGCACAGTTTCTAGACAACCAATCTATGCCCAGAATAAGCTCCAAGTTGGCCATCGGCAATCCTATCAGATCTACCGAGAACACACGGCCATCCCACTGAAACGCTACATCGCGGTGTACATTGGTAGAATCACATATTTCTCCGGTGGCGGTAGTCACCCGCAACGGTGGAGAAAGCACAGACATGGGCAACTCAAGCCCCAAAGCAATCGGGGTAGCAACAAACGAATGCGTAGCCCTGGAATCAAACAATGCATCAACAACAATACCACCAATAGACACAGTACCTCTAACAAGGTTCAGAGCGCGGTCCAACAGCTGCCTATTCAAGGTGTACACACGCCCAACAGAAGGTGGCACCGCAGGTGCCGAAGTAGAAGCCATCAGAACCATCTGCAAAGGAACTGCCTGAACAGCTACAGCTCTCGCTGTCGACGACAGACAGTCTCTAGAGAAGTGGCCCTCCTTGCCACACTGGAAACAGATCAGCTGACCCGAAGCACAACGACCAGCATGCTCCTTCCCGCACCCCGCACATCTCGGAGTGGAAGGAGGCCTAGCAAAGCTCCCTTGCTGTGAAGCAGTCCTCTTGAACTGTCCAGGCGCCTACCTAGTCGCCAACTGTTTACCCTTTCCCTTCCCAGAAAACTTCTTGTCCTTCCAAGAAGTATGAGGAGGAGTGGAACTAACAGTCCCTTTGGTCTCGTCGACCTTGGCCCTCTTGGCCTTGCTCGCTATGCAGACATCCTCAATGTCCTTACACTGCTGAACTAGTGTACCAAAATCCCTCGAAGCAGCTCCAGCAATATGCTCAGCAATCACCTCACTAAGTCCTCTACGGAACTTAGCAGTCAGAAACATCGGAGTATGAGGAACCATCCGGAAGTGCGCAAACTTCACAAGCTCATTGAACTTGGCCAGGTACTCGTCAACAGACATCGAGCCCTGAACCAATCGATCAAAATCCCCCTGCTTCCTCTCCTGCGCATCGTAGGGAAAATATCTGCCCAAGAAGCATTCCTCGAAGAATGACCACGTCAAAACACGACCCTGCATATCAAAAGCACGAGAGGTGTTCGTCTACCACTCATGGGCATCGCCCTCCAGCATGTAAGTCGAGAACATCAGCTTCTGTGAGTCTGTACACTGCATGACCCGAAATATCTTGTCCAGCGATTCCAGCCATCTCGCCGCAGCAATAGGATCCAAAGACCCTTCAAACACAGGTGGCTTGTGCTTCCTGAAAGCATTCAACCAACAATCTATCACATCACGATCCTCAGCAGGCTCTACAAGAGTCTCCATCGTCTCAGCGACACGAGCAGCACTGCCAATGTGACTCAGGCTCTCATCCTGAACACTAGGTGGAGGCGGCGGCGGCGGAGGCAGTGGAAACTGACCTACAGCAGGACCAGCCCTCATCTCCTCCAACATGACTCTCATCATCGTCATGTTCGCCATCCTGTTCTCCTCGAGGACATCCTCAGTGGTCCTCCGGTTCACTTCACGAACCTCCCCTGTGGCTATCTGATTCGCCTCGCGAACAACGTCCATCATTGTCGCGTTGGCCAATCTAGTGGCCTTCTATTCGGCCAACCTAGCCGCCTGCATCTCAGCCAATGCAGTCAGGATAGGATCAGATTGATCCTCAGAAGTCTCTCGTGTTCTCTCGGACCTTACCATGACTCTGCACAAGTTACACAACTTATGAGTTGATCAGGCCCATGCAATGTGATTACATATGCATTATCATAATAAAATTCGACGGAGTAAACACACAAGACAGACACAACCAAACATCCTAGCTATTGCAATACATACAAGCTTTTCCCTTGAACCATTGCTCTGATACCATAAATGTAACACCCCGTATATATCCGATAATGTTATCATATTATCGTATTAAGTTGCGCTTAATTAAAAACGCAGAATATCTTTTTCTTTTTAATTATGATGTCATTATCATTACCAACTTGCTTATTAATCAATTAATAAAACATCGCCTGTATGCAATTGCAATAAAATAGCTAACTGAAATACCTCATTAATTAAAATAACATAATGTATGTATCTAGTCACGGAACTACAACACGTAGACCAGACCAACTATCAGTTATACAACTCAACTCAAAAGTACTAAAAACATAGTGGCATGGACAACTCCCATGCTCACCCAAATATGGCAACAAAGCCCAACATAGTCTCAACTCAACAGCAACATAATAATAATGCGGAAAACATAAACAGCATCCAGTCCAGTCATGATAGCAAATAAGCAGAAATATCATAATCAGCTAAGCTCTGGCCTCCTGCCGCCAGAGGCATCAGTCACCATACTACCTGAACCTGAAATAAGCATTCCCCAAATGTGGGGTGAGATCTCTAAACAAGAAATCTCAGTAAAACATGGGGTCCTCAAGGATCTTCCACCCCAAGCTCACTTACATGTGCAATATAAGTTTAAAAGCAGTTTATCATTCTCAGTTCTAAATCAGTGCAATGCATCAGATAATCATGTCATGTGTGTCAATACTAATCTACTGGCCAGAGAAACGCAGGATGTACGTCTACAACCCCACAATAAGTACAAGACGCCGCTTGTATCCACCTCGGATCACCGTATTGTATGACGCCACATACTCAGGCTTACCGTCAAGATGGAACAACACATGCATATCAAAAGCCATTAACACATAAAGCTCAACAACAATTCATATATCTCAAAGCATGTAACACAACATGCATATAACCATACCTCCATGGGACATGGTGGAACCACAACATGGCTAAACCGATGACACGAAAGCTCACCTTGCAAGCTAACACCCAAAGCCAAGAGTCCACAGCTCGAAGTCCAAACACAACAGATTCACAATCTGTTATGGACCAATAATATATCAACAATCATACTCTACAAGTATACAACGTAAAGACAATGCCTTTTCATTACGTTTTACGTCTTAAGGCTTCTCACCAAGCCATAAGCCCTTAATCACATGATTTTGACTTACATTAATTAATTACAGAAGTTCAACTTCCTCAAACTAGGGTCCACAAACCCATAGATCAGTTCTGGATGAACAGTACGCTATTGTTCCTCGTAAACCCAGAATATTTGGATATTCCATGGGGGCATATCCGGATATGCAATATCCGGATATCTCACAGGCAATATCCGGATATCCAATATCCGGATATCACTGTGGCAATATCCGGATATCAATATCCGGATATCCAGATTCCCATATCCGGATATTCCACGGCAAATATCCGGATATTTCGTGACAGAATGCAGTTTCTGCATTTCGCGAAGATATCCTTCCAAGGTTCCATTTTTAAGACTTCCAGAAGCTCAATGCATCTTAAGGTTCATTGAGGTTCATATGACAGTTGGTTACTTGTTTAGTTCATTAAACATGCCAAGACTTCAACTTCAACCCATTAAACTCATGAACAAGGTTGGTACAACTTACCACAGCTAAAACTCAGCAAGATGGGTGCTCTTAGAGCTCACACAACAACTCCAAGGTACTGATTTCAAGGGTGCACGAAAATACCACCCAAGCAAGGGTCTTTCTTCACAAAGAAGGCTCCATGAAGCTCAAAATGCCACAACAATGGCTCAACAACCTCAACCTCCCAAGTCAGCAACCAAAAGCACTCAAGACAACCCACCAACTCAGAAAAGAAGGCTAAACATCCACCCCAAGACCCAACCACACTCAACCAAGGTGTTTAGATGGAGAAATCATGAAGAAAGGTGATGTCCTTGGAGGTTTCAAGTGAAAAACAAAAATGACCAAGAGAGGGGAAGGTGGCAGCAGCCAACTCACGCATACAAGGCTGGAGGATCAGCCTAGGGTTGTGTGCAACCCTCTATATAAAGCCAGTTAAGCAATAAACATACAATATTAACTTTAATTGCTACGCTTAGCATTTTAGTCCCAAACTTTGGATTCTTAACCTACTCAATTTTACAAGAATTATCATATTTTTCTTATAATTTTCGGAGCACCTTTCCGGTACGCGCTTTTCATAGCCAGTACCAGTTTCTGGCATCAGTTCTCATTATTTTGACTTGAAACTCGTTTTACAAGTCCTACATATTATTTTAGTAATTATCATGTACTTATTATAATTTTCTGGGATACTTTTTCGGTACGCATTTATACCGACTAGCAGAACCGGTATCTGCACTTTTCTTCCGAAAAGCGACTTTCAGCATTCTTACTTACTTACTATAATTATTAGAGCCTCATAATAATTATTAGGGTCAATTATAGAATTATTTCCTAATTTCACATAATTAATTAATTAATTTCCTTAATTAACGGTGCGGGTTCTTACACTCAATATCCTTCAATTGAGGTTGCTAGACTCAAGAGAAGAATAAAGATTCGGTGGTGCCTTTGGTTATTCCAAGAGAGAGATAGCCTCCACACTGATGTGTGTGTTGGCTAAGGTTTCAATGGAGAAAATTAGAAAAAAAGAGATGCAAAACTAAGGAAGAAGAGGGGCTATATATAGATGTGGCACCTCATTAACCTAAGACTAGGTCAAATCAGCGCCCTTATCAAATTCCAATTTTATTGGATAATTTTCTTAATTTTATCCAATCAATCCAATTGATTGGTTTCCCCAATTTCAGCTAATTAATTTAATTAATTGGTTTCCTTAATTTTATCCAATCAATCCAATTGATTGATTTCCCAAATTTCATCCAATTAATTTAATTAATTGGTTTCCTTAATTTTAGTCAATCAATCCAACTAATTTGTTTCTCCAATTTCAGCCAATTAATTTAATTTAATTAGTTTTCTTAATTTTGGCCAATCAATCCAATTGATTTGTTTCCAATCAATCTAATTGATTGGTTTCCTTTATTTTCTCCATCTTCAATAAATTTAATTTAATGACTATATTTAAATTCAAATTTCAAATTCAAAATTCAAAATTAGAATTTAAATTAATTTTATTTAAATTAATTTTATTTAAATTCAAATTTCAAATTCAAAAGTAGAATTCAAATTATCTAAATTCAAATTTCAAATTCGAAATTAGAATTCATATTAATTTTATTAATTTAACATTTAAATTAATTAGGTTACATCATGGATCAAGTCCAACTTAACCCATGATGCCACCTACTCTCTCTTGACCCAATATGTGACTAGGAAGCACGGACACTTGTAAAAACAGGAAGAGTCGGGTCCGACACGCTCCGACACGGCGACACGCTCCGACACGCTCCGACACGGTGTCGGACACGCGGTTGACTTTTTCCGACACGTTGACCATTCCGACACGCGAATTTGACCGTGTCCGACACGGTCAAATGGCATTTTCGTAATAAACATAATTTTTTTTAAAAAAAATTATACTTTAGAAAAATTAAATTTAGAAAAATTAAATATATTATTAAAAAAGAAAAATTATAAAAACACCTAAACCTAAAACGTACAAAACGTAAAAGTTCTCTGAATCTGGCATCGCCTCTTTCGTGGTCTCTGCCTCTGTGGAAGTCCTTCCCTCTTTCTCTCTGAATCTGGTCTGAGTCTCTCCTCTCCTCTTTCTCTTTCTAACTATTTGCTTTCAAGGTCATCACTTCTCGCTGAACTGGCAAGATTGTCTCTGTTTCAACATTTCATTTTTCTTTTATTTATTTATTTGAATTTGTGTTCATTGATTCAGATATGCTATAAATAATTTTAAACACTGAATTCATTAAATCATGATGAATGATTTGTTGTTTTAGCTCTATTCTGTTCATAACAGGTATATTCTATTAAGACATAGTATAAATGATTCGTTGTTTATGTGATTTTCTTTCGAGTCTGGTGTGTGGTGTGGGTAGGTGTCTCGGTTAAATAAAAATTTGTTGTTTATGTTTAGGATATCTGATTTTCTGAATCATTGGCACTCTTTTGTAAAAAACTATGTCTTTTGTTTATATTAGGCGTGGTTGGTAAGTTTAGGCTACAAAATAATGTCTGATAAGAAAGTGGGGTAACTAATTTATCTTTTCGCTTTTGTAGAGAAACCATCAAATTCTCTGAAGTGTGAAACCTTATCAATTACTCCTAAAGCTGCTCCATGTGAGTTAACGAGTCAAGAAAGAGATTCTGCATTATTACGGTACAAGCAGAAGAAGAAAACTAGAAGGTATATTACTATTCTTTTCTATTCTTTTCTTAGTGTGAAATTTTCTATTAAAACAAAGGGATCAAAATACAAACATTTTCTTTATTTACCATAGTTTCCACTTTTGCTAGTTGCGGTTTTGTTCCTACTAATGAGAGCATGATAGTGTTCAAAAAAAACTCAGGCCTCCTGTTTGTGAGCATTTGCTCTCTGCTCTTCATTGTTGGCTCCTGATTGTTACTGTCTTGGGGTTCAATCTGATACAATTTGTAATGTTCTGTTTCAAGTATTTCTAGAATCTCTTCGTTATGGTCCACTCTCCTTCCTTATGTCAAAGCATATGTTTTTTCTAAATTTACAGACACGAGCTCACAGAACTCAAAGCATATGTTATTTGCCTTATTTTTTATGCTACTATTTTAATTTAATTGTTCTATATTAGCATAAGTAATTATTTTGTTCATAGTGTTTAATTTTATATTTTTTAGAATGGATTCAAGTATTGCAAGTAGTGGAGATGATGAATTTCTAAGGAAGCCATTATGGAAATATGTTACCAAAGTAGGCACCACAACGGAAGCAGGAGGGAATCTATCTTGGAAATGCAATTTTTGTGAAAAGGATTTTAAAAGTTCGTATACTAGAATAAGGGCTCATTTGCTTAAAATAGCAGGGAAAGGAATTGCAAGATGTTTAGTTGTGGAGACAAAAGACTTGCTAGAGATGGAGAAATTAGAACAAGAAACTAGTGAGAGATTGAAGAGTAATGCACCTAAAAACGTGCCTTTACCCCCTTCTAGTTTTTCCGTAGAATCAAACTCGAAAAGAAGAAGAAGTGGAAGTGAGGGTGGAAGTTCATCTAGAAATCCTATTGAGAGGGCATTCAATGTTGGGGCACGAGAAGAATTGAACCACTTGATTGCTAGGATGTTTTATTCAGCAGGATTGCCATTCACTTTAGCAAGGAACCCATACTTTCAAGCAACCTTCACTTTTGCTGCAGATAATAATATTGGGGGTTATTTGCCACCAGGATATAACTCCTTGCGAACCACTCTTTTGCAGAAAGAGAAGGAAAATATTGATAGGTTGTGTGCACCTATTCGAGCTGGGTGGAAAAACAAGGGTGTTAGTATTGTGAGTGATGGATGGAGTGATTCACAAAGGAGGCCACTTATTAATTTCATGGCAGTATCTGATGGTGAAGCTATGTTTTTGAAATCAGTTGATTGTTCAGGAGAGACTAAGGATAGGCATTTTATTAGGATGTTGTTAAAAGAAGTAATTCAAGAAGTTGGGCATGAAAAAGTGGTTCAAGTAATCACGGATAATGCTGCAAATTGTAAGGGAGCAGGGCATCTTATTGAGCAAGAATTTCCATCTATTACTTGGACACCATGTGTTGTTCACACACTGAATTTAGCTGTGAAAAATATTTGTGCTGCAAAAAATGTGGAGAATAATCAAATAGCATATGAGGAATGTAGTTGGATTTCTGATATTGTTGGAGATGTTTCTGCAATAAAGCACTTCATAATGAATCATTCTATGAGACTGTCAATGTTTAATGAGTTTGTGGGATTGAAGTTGCTTTCTATAGCTGAAACCCACTTTGCTTCCATGATTGTGATGCTAAAGAGGTTCAAATTGATAAAATGTGGTCTCCAAAATATGGTAATCAGTGAAAAATGGAGTTTGTATAAAGATGATAATCTAGGACGGGCAAGAATGGTTAAAGATAAGATTTTGGATGATCTTTGGTGGGATTCAATTGATTATATACTTGCTTTCACTGCTCCTATTTATAATATGATTAGGATTTGTGACACTGATAAACCTTGTCTTCATTTGATTTATGATATGTGGGATGACATGATTGTAAAAGTGAAGAAAGCTATATACTTTCATGAATTGAAGAGGATGGACGAGACCTCAACTTTTTATGAGGTGGTGCATGGCATTCTTGTGGATCGTTGGACTAAACATTCAACTCCACTTCATTCTTTGGCACATGCTTTGAATCCCAAGTAAGCTTTTAATTATGAATGAATTGAATACTTCTCTTATTTGATATAATTTGTTTAATTGTTTTTCTCTTTTTTCTTTTAGATACTATAGTGAACAATGGCTTAATGAAGATCCTAGTCGAGTTCCTCCACACCAGGATTTAGAGATTAATCAAGAAAGACAAAAATGCTTAAAGAGATACTTTCCTAACTTGGAGGACCGAAATAAAATAAATTTGGAGTATGTGGACTTTGCTAGTATGAGTGGAGGTTTTAGAGATTATGATGCCATGCAAAATCGATATTCTATGGAGCCCAAAGCTTGGTGGGTGCTTCATGGTGCTTGTTCACCTATGCTTCAAAAGATAGCATTGCGACTTGTTGCACAACCTTCTTCTTCATCATGTGCTGAACGCAATTGGAGTACTTATTCTTTTGTGCATTCTGTAAGATGGAATAAGATGACTCCAAAACGTGCTGAAGACTTGGTTTATATACATAGCAACCTTAGGCTCTTATCAAGAAAGACTTCACAATATACACAAGGGGATAATAGAATGTGGGACATTGCTGGAGATACATTTGATACATTTGAAGATGTTGGAATTCTTGAAGTTGCTACTCTTTCACTTGATGAGCCAGAGATGGAGTCAAATGTTATTCTAGATGAAAATGTTCCATGAAGATATTCTATAGTCTCCATGTTTTATGTTTTTGTATGGATATGCTATTATTTTTGCTTTAGATCAATATAATGGTACTGTGGAAATGATTGTTTTTTGGTTAAATTGATGGATATTATTAGTTTAGTTTTATTTTTTTTGTTAAATTATTGAATATTAAATGAAATATACACTATATAAATTAAAAATATTATTTAATATTAAAACGTGTCGGAACGTGTCGAAATTCATATTTTTTTAAGATTGACGTGTCGGAGTGTCGTGTCGTGTCGTGTCACGTGTCGCGTGTCGAGTCGGTGCTACATTGATATGTGAGCCTTTTCAACTTAGGCTCATTATGCCTTATTGGGTCCAAACCACATATGCTAGAATTCAAGACAACTTAAGGTGTTTGTGTGCGACCCATTAAGCCCAACATAGCCACTGACATAAATGGGCTTGGGCCCATTAGGCCCAATCCATCTAATGACAACACAGAGCACTAGCAATGCTTTGTTGTCCCAGAGCTAGTTAAGTTCATTGAATGATCAACCTGTTATACCTATTTGGTTACCATGTGAATTGTCCTTTCGTTTCGATTATCTATCTCATTGACCTAGGTCAAGGAAAACATATTAACCCCTGCGGTATAGGGTTAGCTTTTGCCAAAATATGGAATCTTCATTTACGGACTCTAAAGAGCGGGCCATCTCATGACTCCTTTACTATGCATAGATTCCTGAGTCCTATAAATGTCATCCTGATTTCACCGGTCTACGGATAACCTAATCTCTAATAGATATTGACAAATTCCTTTAGCTTGTCACACTAGCCCTGAGTCCTTAGGGCATGCCCTAGAGTATACCTACGAGTCTCCATGTTTCAGACTGACAAGGTATACAATCAAAGCAAACCTTCCAGAGCATAGGTCTATATGAAACGTCAGGTCTAAGGAAATACACACCCAAATAATAAGAGACATTACCTATTGATACTATCTGTGAGATTTCCTTGTAGTGTCTCTTTGTGGGTCAGTTCAGTGCAAGCTATTCTCCAATAGGTCCACCCAAGAGTCAGCTAAGACATCTCCATGTTTGTAGCTCACGAGGACTCTACCTTGCATCTCCATGCAAGTAGTTGAATCATGCTAGTCTTACCCGAGATCATCAATGCCCATTATCGGTATCTCTAGACTAGGAACATATTTATGGCAATGGATGTGTGGTGTCATTGAGCCCTCATGATCGTGATTCCTATCGCAAATCCTCAACGTGACACTCGTTCCATTCTAAGGGCTTTATCCAGTTACTCATATTCGATATTTGAGACATGCAATATGAAACAAGATAAAGAATACTTTTATTCATAAAATTTATTCATAACTAGTAAAGAAGTACATGGGTCCATCTGACACTCAGATTATCTCTAGGACACCTATGTACTAACACTTAGAACTTTAACATGAGCAAAAACTCTATGGACCCTTATATGTTCACTTTTGGCCTTGAGAGGGAAAGGCATGTAGGAATGCTATTTAATTTGGTTGTTAAGTGTATTAGTAATCATTGATGGTTATCTAGTAGATTGAACCATGTGGAAGTTGTTGAAAAATTATAAACTTTATGGATCCTCCTATTCTATGCTTCGGCCATCATGGAGAAAACTAGGTGGGAATGTGTTTAAATGTTGTTTAATATGATGTTGTGGACCCCCTAAATCTGTAATGTAAAATGGACTAAGTGGTTGAGTGAGGAAGGCATAAAAATATAGTAAATGGCCTAAGTCACCATTTAGGCCATATGTGTAGAAAGTGGGTGTGGAAGATTTGATAGCCTTACTTTGTTAATGGCTAATATCACTTGGTTGATGAATTGTTTAATGGATAAAATTATAGGCATTGGAAAGCAAACAAAAATCATGGACCCTTTTATATGTATTTTTGGCCATTGAAAGGAAAATAGTGTGGGGAGGGTGTTAAATTGTCATTTGAGTAATGTGTGTGACCTATTGGCTAAGTGAGGTATTAGACTAATTGATTAGTCATTTGAACCATAAGAACATATCAGTGTTTTAAAACTCCACTCCGCCCCTCGGGTTGACCCGGGTCAACCCGACCCCTTCCCTCTGAGGGTTAGGGTCACAAGTTGGACCATATATGCACATCGACCCGTCCGACCCCTAAAATCCGGCCAGGTTTCAGTGACTCTCGGATCAGAGAGGGTCACTGCATTTTTTTTTTAATTTTTTTTCATGAAACAACATCGTTTTATTAAAAAAAAAATGGTTGCAAAAAAAGGTTACAACAAAGGTATTATAATTTATACATACATGTTTCCAAAAAAAATAAAAAATAATTTATTCATACATTAATTGTTTATTTTCTTTTAGACAAATATATGTCTATATTTGTCGATGTTGAATACTGGAAAAAATAGGAATCAATTGAAGAACCAAAATTATGACCCAATTAATTTGGAAACAATGGATGATAATTCTACTAGTTGGGTTTTTGAGGAGCCACCACCATCATTAACCGATGAAGAGGCAAGATCTTTGAGGAATAATACCATTGAACCAATTATAGATAGTATTTGTATGTTTCTTTATGATTATAATTCTATTTTTTAATTTGATGATTTGAGCACATTATATTATTTATTAACTTACATAGAATATGTTATTGTAGATTAATTGAATTTAGATGAGGATGATGTAGATGATGAACCTCGTATGGCCAATGCACCCCAAAATGAAAGCAATGTTCCTCGAGGTTTGGATTGCAATGGTGGAGAAAGACAATGAGAGCCTGAATTTGATGATGTTACTTTTCATTAACTCCATTAGAATATGATTTTTGTACTTTGGTGTCTTGATACTTTAATTAGGTTCTGTAATATTGACTTGTGGTTGTAATTGGTTAATTATGTTAAGTATATTTTGAATCTTTGATGATTGGTGGTTTATTTTTTAATAATTTCATATAGGATATATATATATTTATTTTTTTAATATATAAAATCGGGTCAGCATAGTGACTCTGTGACCCCTCGGTTGAACCTGTGACCTCGTGACCCCTGACCTCGGCCGGGTCGATGGTCGGGCCAGGTTTTTAAACCCTGGAACATATAATGAACCTCTAAGATACCATTTAGGCCTTGTCTTCAAATAGTGTTTGAAGTGTATAATTTGACATTTGTGATAGTTACTAGTCATTGGATCACTTGATGTTAAATAAACTAAATTGTTGGTCATTTGGGAACTTGGTGAATGTGAGACACTCTTAGTACCATAGTTCGGCCAAATAGGGTGATTATGGTTGAAAACTTGTAAAAAAATATGCTTGAGACTTCAAAGGTATTTCCAATGCCATTTAAAATGTAATGTGTGAAATATAGGTCATTGACTTAGTTAAAAAGAAAGATGAATGTGTGTGTTATGTAATGTTATGACATAAGGAAAATATAAATAAACCAATTTGGTCATCATATTCAAAATTATGAAGAAGTAAGAAAGTGTTGAAATTAGTATCTCACACTTGAAATGTAACCTATGTGGTATTGGTTTATGATTGATCCATGATCTAGGTTGGAGCCAAAGGACATTGAGTTGAAAGATTAACAATTGGAAGAAGGTGACTAGCTTTCTTCGATTACAAGTAAACTTGATTGTGAAGCTTCGAAAGGTAAACTTTTGATCTTGGGATTAATCCCCTTGTGTGTTCCACCATGCTCTATTGGGAGAAATGGTTGGATAATGTGATTTATGATAATGGATGTAATAGTATGCTCATGCATTGGTTGGATATGATATCTATATGTATGATATGTTATGTGTATTTATGCTCTCTGGCCAGTAAATGATTATGATTAGAACCTTCCATGAGAATAGTAATATGGCCTCCATGAGTGGGTATTGTAATATAACCTTCATGAGTTAGTGTGTGGCATCCCCATGAGTATGGTATTATGACCTCTATGAGGGAGTATTGGATAATGGTATGATGGATGATTTACTATTCTATTATTATTATATATGCACATTGAGAGAACCATTGGGTAGAGTGAACATCCAAGACCCTTGATTTATGAGATTTTTATCTCATCCAGAGTTTGGGAAACCACATTTTAGGTACTACTACCATCTTAGGGCAAGAGGCCTGAGTAGGATTGTAGAGCATTATATGTTTTGGATATGCATTTTTGGAGGATTATATGTTGATATTTTGTAGTACATTGGTATATGTTGATGTATTAGCATTTGAGGAGTTAGCCCTTGATCATTATCCTTTGTATCTTTCATGTTGTTGAATGATTAAGGACTTGATCATGTGTTTTGTATTAGTTAAGTCCAATTGATGTATTTTGTAAACATTGTATATTTTGGGACATTGATGTAATGTTTGTGAACATTATGGACATTTTATGATGGAAGGGGTTGTATGCCTATTTGATAAATTGAGACTATATGTATATGGTAATAAACTATTTATCAAGTTGAGATTACTGTAGCGAGATTCATCCCCATTTGTCCGAAAAACAAATAGAGTGTTGTCCGTTTTGTTTTGACGATGTTGGTGTGAGATTACCACAAGTGTGTAATTAACTACCAATATTCGATTATTGAAGCCATGTGGTGTATGGGAACCTTATGGTAGTGTCACATGATAAGTTGTATGATATGTTAAGCTATGTAAATATTTCGCATTATAGTTGAGTTATAATTACAGTTCGAATTGTTTATGAATATGGAAAAAGTTTTAAGTAGTAAACGTCATATTTTAAAAAGGAAAAAGTTAAGTGTATTTTGATTTAACTATTGTGATTGTAACTGCATTTAATATCATATGTAATGATAATATATCGGTGTACAATGAAGTGTTACAATGAGACATACTTGTAAATAGTTAGCATGTGAGAGACACTTGAGATTAGACACTTAGTATATTCCTCTATGAGAGAAGTTTGAGAATATTTACCTCTTTTAGAGAAGAACTTTGTATATCACTTTTGTGAGCTAAAGCGTGTCTGTGTACATCTAATACTTATTAGGGAAGAACTATTATAATCATACTATTCATATAGTGGAAGATTTTGAAGGACTAGGTCCCGTGAATTTTAATCTAGAGATTTTCCACGTTAAAAATTGTTGTGTTTGTCTTGTTCTCTCCATCGCTCATTTTCTGCATTTTTGTGTTGCTACGTATTGGTTGACTTGCTAATAGTAGGCCGACCTCCAAATGTTGAGTTGGTATGCTCCACTTGAAAAGCTACTTGCTTGTGCACTAATTGAGGGATGCCATCCCACAACAGTGGCAGCGGGGGAGGGGGAAGTGGTTTAATTGTGTCCTTTTTTAACAAATCATACTACCATGAAGTTGTTTATCAAAATTCCAAAAATTCGATGACTGGGGTTGAGAAGGTTCAAACACAGAATAAATGATAGATGAGAAGGTTCAAGCTTAATAGATCGAAGCTATGAGACTTATACAAAAATCAATCTTCTAACACTTAAAGGGTTGTTTGGTAGAGGGATAAATTTTAAATTCCCATGAAAATTACATTGGGAATTTTAGTTACCCACGTTTGGTACAAAGATTCTTAAAATTTTCTTAGAAAAATGAGATTTATGAGAATTAAAATTGTGAATAAGAATTCCATGAAATAATACCACCCGGTGAATGGTATTCTTGAATTCCCATCTGGTGAATTTTTTTTTACATAATTTATATGACATAAATAACCCTGCTTTGATATTTTAATGACTAAAATACACTCTCTTGTTAAAGCCCTAGCTATTATGCTTCATAAAATCATGGGTTCTTTTCCTCCCTTCCACGACTCCTTTTTATTGAGTTCCTCTCTGTCTCACGCTGCTTCGCTCCAACGACCTCAACGTCATGTTTTGACCATTTTGTGGCATATAAAAAAAAAAAAATCTCAAAGGTTAGGTTTGTAAAATCAGCCCACATTCTCATCTATCATTGACAATCAATCAAATATAGAATCATAAAACTTGAGCCAACGTTCCTGAAAATATTTTGGAATACTAAACAACTTTTTTATAACATTCCTAAGAAATTCATTTTCCTAACATATATTTTAGAAATCATGATTTCCATAAACAAAAAAATTTCTCCATTAAGAGAGGATTTATGGTATACAAAAATACTCCAGGAATGGATGTCTACGTAATCTTTAAATAAACGCCTACTGCATATTCAGCAGTATAGAAGCACGTAGATAGAGATGACAAAATATATATATGTATTGAAAAAAACACATTATATACACATAAAAAATCATTGTTTGTATTGAAGAGATTTTTATGTACACTTAACCTTTACATTATTTGTATTCAAGGAAAAAACACATTATATACACATAAAAAATCATTATGATATTATTAATTAGTTAACATATGATTTTCAGTAAATGTGTTTTTATGTATATTATACTAATTAACAAATAATATATTATTAACTTAAAATATAAAAGATGAGAATTTCTTAAGTGTTGTCAGAGTAAGAAATTTATTGTTCTTTTTTTAATATTAGAGTGATTGTAATACACATTCAAATATAAAGAATTCGAAGTTTCTATCATAGTAGGAGCATTAAAATATTTTTTAAAATTATTTATATGATACAAATATTTATGCAATTATCTATCTATCGATCTATATCTAAAGTAAAAGTTGTTTCACTAAAATTGTCACAAGGCATTTTTTTACTTTCAATTTTTAAAATTCTTTTAAGTTACATTATTTTGTTTTCATTTATTGACTTTGCATTTTTCTGCATTAAATGCTTCTTGAGTACTTTCATATTTTTCATATTTGTTATTTTTATATTTATAATCATTTTTTATTTTTAGACAATTAGCAATCAAAGTGTATTAATTTTTATAAAAAAATAGAAAATACATACTTTATTATATGTTTTTATGTTTAATGAGAGAAAAAAAATCAGTTAATAAAATTTATTTTAAATACTATTTTTAATTTAATTTATAAATTTACTTCCCTTTAAATTTTATTAAGAGTAGCTGTTACAACAACTAGCTAACTACCGCGTGTCCAGATGATAATAATCATCTCTGATCTTCATTAACTAAAATTTTAAGCAGAAAAATATATATATCACAACATGAAAATTTGAAGAGCTTTTGAAGCTTTAATAGAACAATGAGCTTTAATAGAACAATGAACTTGCAATATATATATATATATATATATAGGGGAGGGTTCTTTTGACTCCAGAGTAAGATTTAAAAGTCTTACTCCTCATTGCAACCGTTGATTTTCGTTTATCTAATGGTTATCATTTAATAAATTATAACAATTAATTATAAGCGTTAGATGAACGGAAATCAACGGCTGCGATGAAGAGTAAGATTTTTAAGTCTTACTCTTGAGTCAAATGATCCCTCCCCATATATATATATATAGGAATAAAATTTCAGGTGTAACTTCAGATAGAAATATCTACTGTGCACCTAAACGACAGCGTTTTCATCTTTTTTAATTTAAACGAATCGTGCTTCCTTCTTCTCTGTTTATCGTGCTATTACGGTTTCGTTCCCCTTCTCTGTTTATTCCCTCATCAACTACTTCCCCTTCTCTGTTTATTCCCTCATCAACTACAGTCATCGCATATCTGAAGTAACAGCTGAAATTTTATTCCCAAACATGTTCACTTCTTTTCCAGTTTGGACTAACAAAACAATGTCCAACTCTCACACAGTTATCTCCTTCACCTTAGAGTCGTAGTTGCGTTTTCACTTTTCACTCCGTTGCAATTCCTCAGATTTCATGGCCAACAAGCTTTCCAATGGTAACCTCACAACTCTCGATTGCCTTTATATTGTTTCATTCTATTTTTTAATTTTTTCTCTTCGTTTCCGTCACTTTCTCAGCAAACAAACAGATACCTCACGCAAAATTATGAACACCCTCTTAACTGTTATTCGATTTGGTTTGTGACCCTCAGAGGATATTCTTCAGCAGCTGAGAAATGGGACTGCAAAATTTGAGCTTGTTTCTTCCCTGGTTCCTTCAGTTGTTGCTCTTCCTAACCGGAACACAAGCTTATTTGGAATTGGGAATTGTAGCACTCTCTTTTTCGCTAGAATTGGGTCATCATTGTGAGTTTTCCGTTTTCGCTTTTCTTCTTTTGGTTTTTCTCTTTCTTGTGCCTGTATGTGCTTGTGTTTTTTAGGTTAAAGTATATCTTTTAATTTCAATGCATGTCACTCTATTTTTAAATAAGTTTTTAGCTTAATCCTTATATGCGCAATTGTTTTAAATTTGATCCTCGCTGTTTATTATTGTTATAGGATTATTTATTGGAGTTACAATGCAGTAGAATATAGGAACCAAATATAAAATAAGTGTCATGAATATGGACTAGGAATACTATTTTTTTTAGTTGCATGACAGTCATTTTCAATTTGGTTCCAATAGTTCACGGTAATTTCATGCCAATCCCACGATGTACATATAAGAACTAAGCTGAAAACATTTTTCATATAAATATATTTTAACCTATTTTTATTTATTATTGCTATTATTATTCTGCTGGGGAACAAAAAAGGTATATCTATTTGCCTCAAAGCTTTGGTCACTGGAAATTTATATGTTAAAAGTTTCATGAATTTATCCTTTTGGGTTGAATGTGTCTTTTAAGGAAGGGAAAGATAAAAGCAAGATGCTACTAAATTCAATGTGCTTATAAAATAAATAAATAAATGTATCTTTATCGAGATTGGATTGAATTTGAACTCTTTATTAATGGTTTAGAAGTTTGATGAGTTTGCTTGACCCTCACCATGTCTTGACAGTGGTGGACAGTCTCCAGCAATGAAGAAACTTGAGCGTTTTTCAGTTCAGAAGGTTACAGGTGATGGGCGGTGTCTGTTTCGTGCACTGGTATCATCTTTCATTACCTTTTGTTTTATTTACTTTTCTGGTTTCTTGTTAGTGAAAAACACACATGCTGATTGGATTTATTGCACCTTTTGTTTGTTTTTATTTTTTTAATTAATTCTTGAACTTTGAATATTTTTAAGTCATGTATAATGTGTTGTTACTTGTTTCATTGTTAAATATTCTTATTGAACAGTCTAGAGTTAAAAATGTTCAATTCAATCCCTGAAAACCGAAATAGGTAAAAGTAAGAACCCAGATAACTAGCTACGTAAAACATTGTCAAGTAGCAATTTGAGAATTGAGATTGCTTCTAATGCTTGTAGGTCTTACTAAGAAACAAAAATTCTTTCTGACGTCATGGACATTGGATTTCAAATACAGAGCTGAGTAGATGACCTCAATCATTTGAAATCTAGTCTTACAAAAGTGTTAAACTCTGGTGCTTGTCTGGTCTGTTAATCAGGAAGAGAAAGATTGGAAAAATTGATAGAAGGAAGGGAGTCCTAAAGCAAAGTAATTTAGATAGTATTAACTGGTCTGTTTATATTAAGCTTGGGATTGCTGGTGATGGACTCTTTTTATTGAGGGTTGAAGCTGCCAAACTGAAATCTAATCCCTTTGTTCAAGACCTTTCTAGCTTCTATCTTTTCAGTTATTTAGTTTTAACTTTGTAACCACTATACTGCTATTTTTAAGCACGGATAATTAACTCTAGTAAAGGAATAATTTTTGTCAAAGTTATAATTGTAGTCTGTGTTGTGCAGAATGATATAGTTAGCCTTGAGATCAGGAAGGTTCTTTGGATGCCACTACTCTTCGATTAATTGGTCTATAAAGTTATACAGTGATTAATCAATAAGCCTAGTAGTGTTTGCAAGATAATAAATCATGATTAGTAGCCTTTAATGGAAGAAGGCCTTTATTTTTCTTTATTTGAATAAGTTGAAATGGCACAATCTCTTGGTTCCATATAAATATGTTAAATTTACGTTGTGAAGTCCTTCATTAGTTTCAGCTTCCACCTTAGCAAGTTGTTCATATTAAATTTAGTTGTAAGTGGTAACAATTGGTTCGATGATATTAGGTCAAAGGAATGGCTTACAATAAGGGAATTGCTCTTAACCAACGGGAGGAGAGAGAAAATACAGGTATGCTGGTATACTGGCAACAGGACATGGATAGAGATACTTTTGTTTGTTTTTCTTTCAATTACAGAATGTTCATTATGTAACACAAATTTTGCATATGATACTTTTGGCTGGTTCTGCTGTTAAGCTGAGCTACCGCTTCTTATCTTGTTCTTTCTTTTCTTTTTCATGCCTTATAGCTTCCCCCCCCCTTTTTCTTTGGTTTTCTTTTCTTGTCAATGTTTTGCCTTGCCCATGATTGCACAGATGAATTAAGAATAGCTGTGAAAGAAACTATATGTGAAAATGGTGGAGAATCAGAGCTACTGGTTAATACTCTCTTGATGCTTACTTCTTTAATTTGGCATGCTTTGCTTTCTTTTACTACTTTTATCTTTTAAGGATTAAATACATTTCATAATTTGGAGTTTATACCAGGAGAATCAGAGGTGCAAAACAGTCCAGGATTATTCGCATATAGCATCTTGCAAAATATCATGAGTTTTCTCCAGACACAATCTGTGGTATTACCATTGGTTGTGCTCTCAGCAGTTCTAGTGTTGGTTCATATTGGTCTTGCATATGGCCTGTATAGAGTGGACAGGTCTGAGTTTTACAGGTGCACCAATTGCAGCTTCTATTTCATTGTGGATATCAATGATGTTGTTGGCCTTTTATGTTATGTATGCAAAGAAGTTCAAGCAGACATGGGAAGGATTTTCAATGCATTCATTACATTACGTGTTCATAAACATGAAACTAGCTCTGCCCTCTGCAGCAATGGTATGGTATGAGTCATTAAAAACCTTTCACTGTGCTAACCCCTTTTGACTATTTATCTTACAAAGCTAAATGAGTAGCTGTAGCCTCATTTGCTAAAAGTATAGCATCAAGATTGAACACTATATGCAATTCAAATTAAAAGTATAGCCTCATTTGTAGTCCTGTCTATACTTATGTACTAAATCTCTCTGTTGTTGCAGCTGCCTTGATGTCTGCTATTTATGGGGAAAATAAGGATGATGATGGCTTTCTTTACATGACTTACAGTGGAGAGAACACCTTCGGATCCCACTAGGCATGTGATAAACTCTGTAAATAGCTGCTGCAAGATGCAAATTCTCTGCTGTCCATAGGCAATGCTTACCCTGTTTATTGCATAGGACAGAAGGAAAGGCACGAAAGTAATCAACATGGAAGATGCTGTAAAAGAAGGCTTTCACATAGACTTCAAGGAATACTATGAGTAGGAAGGGTCATTATAGGATATTGTGTACGAGTTGTAACTTGGATTTTAGTAGTCATTATAGGATATCTGTGTCAATGTAATATGAATCCATGTACATAATTATTCAATGTGAGTTCTTCATCACATGTGTTTGTTTTATCAAATTTATCTTTTGTATTACTCTTTGACAACAGTAAAGAACCCATCCTAAACCATTGAACTTTCAAATAAAATCGGGAATGCATTTCAAAATACTTTCAGCAAAATAGTTTGCTTCGCGGAACTACTGGGAACATTACATACAAATTTTTTTTTTAAAACTTTCCATAAATAAACTGTATTAAGTTATCTTTACAATGCACTGCTTTTATTCAAAAAAGATATCTACAGCTTAACTTATGCACAAAACAATTCAACTATGTTAAAACAATTCAGCCATGTCAAAGCTTCATCTTCATCAGGGGCAGCTTTCAAATGAAACTTTTATTCCTTTTGCTTCTATCTTGCAACATCCATCTACAAATGAAAAATCACAAATTTTTTATCAAGTTCAAAGAGGAAAGACAAAATCATAAATAGGAAAAATATAAGAGAAATACCATTTTCTTCTTACAACTGGTCTTATTATGACCCTTCTCTCGACAATAACTGCAAGTCTTTTGTTGTTTGGCTGCTAACTCAATGCTTGATTTTATACGTGAAGCAACTTTTGGACGCCCCTTAGTTTTGACTGCTTGAGTGGGGTCTCGAACATAATTAAGTGAATCTTGAGAAGGAATGAAACAACTTTGTGAAGGTACAATTGAGCTTGTGGTTTCCTCATCAATTCTTTTTCTCTTTCTTTCTAATTGTTGTTGAATAAATTCATCAACAATAGTATCAAATCTTCTAATTTCATGAAAACAATCTTTTGCTTCAGAAATAGCCAAATTGCACTTCGACTGAGTTGACAACAAAGACAATTCACTTACTTCACTAGTAGTTGTTTCAGAATGAACAGACAAAAGATTTTCAGCCTTATAGCTTGCATTCATGGTCCATCTAGTTAAAATATACTTTTCAGGAAGGGTCATCATTTGTTTCTTCTTGAAGATGTACAAAATATGTTTGCATAAAATCCCCATAGTCTCAAACTTTGCACAAGAACAATGAGTAGTGGAACTTTCTATGAAATTGTAATCAACAATTGCCCATAACTCTTTATTAACTTTGGGAGATCCCACACGGTACCTAATATTATGCTCGTCTGTTGACATCTTTTCATGAAAGTAATCTTGTGTGGCAGCCCTCCACTCTTTTTTAAAAATTTCAAACATTTTTCTTGTGTAGCGCTCTCCAGCTATTGCTTCAATTGGATGATTACTCTCCAAATTTGCTTTTGTATTTCTAGTTTTAAAATCTTCATCTTCTTCTGCATCTCTTCTAGACTTGATTGCTTTATCATATTGGGTAACAAAGTCATTTAACATTGTGTTGGAGTTGACATATCCATAAAAAAATGCATTGATGCTCTCACTTCGGCCTCTTGTAGTCATTCCAGCAAAAAAAATATCTTTCAAGTATGCTTTTGCCCAATGGTTACGTGAAGCATACATGTTAGCCAACCAACTACTTGCTTTAATATCATATTTAGTTCTTAATGTTTCCTATTTGTCTTCAAATTCATCTATGCTTCGACTTTTATACCATGCACGAAAGTCAACATCAAAACTATCTTTAAATTGTGCACGTAATGCTTGACTATGCTCCAAAGCATGCTTTTTGATATGCCATGCACAGAAACGATGTCGTGCTCTTGGAAATATCTTAGCAATTGCTTTCCCCATAGCTTTGTCTTGATCAGTAATAATAGCAACAAGAGACTTATCAAACATGCATATCTGAAACTGTTCAAACAACCAAGTAAAGGTTGCCTCTGTTTCATCCTCTAACAATGCAGCAGCAAATAAAATTGATTGCCCATGGTGATTAACCCCAACAAAAGGGGAAAAAAGGAAACTTGAACTTGTTTGTTTTGTAAGTCACATCAAAGACAAGGACTTCCCCAAATTGACCATAGGAAGCTCTCGACCTACCATCCGCCCAAAAGACGCTTCTTAACGTACCATCTTCTGCCAACTGCATATCAAAATAAAAACATCCATCGTGAGCAAACTTCTTTTGAAAGTGTTTGATGATGCCCTGACATTCTCGTCCTACATTATTCTTACGCTGGCTTGATATAATAGTGCTAATTTGACCCGGAGTGATGTTAACTTCTTTGTTCATAGCATTCACCACCTTTGATATTTTTGAAGACGTTAAACCTTCCCCATAAAGTTTAGAAACAATGGATTTAGTAAAATCTGAGCGACGTAAATCATTATGAGAAGAAAACTTGTTCACCTTTGATGGAGTGTTAATCAATGGATGATTATGTGAATCATTGAACTTCTCTACTTTCCATAATTCGTTCACCAACTTTATTTGGAACATCGCCAAACAATCAGTCCGTGTATCCCTTCGCCTTTTGACATTGCTAACATCAATTCTTTTATCATGTAGATTCTTGACACCTTGCTTTGAGCACACATAATTCCACAAACATGGTTGTTGTGTTCTTCTACTCTTGTTAAAGTAACGCTTACGTATTCCGAACCCCTTAACTTTTGCAAAATCATTATAAAAATCGTAGGCTTCTTCAGCTGTCTCAAAAACTCTACCCAATATAGGAGGCTCATTAAACTCACTATCATCTCCCATAATTTCTTGGCAATTGTCTTGCATACGATCACTATCTTTGTCTTGATTCATAATTTCACATTGACCATCTTCGCTTAACTCATCACTCTCTTTCTCCAATTCAACAATGTCATCTAAAGATACTACACTTTCATTCATGTCTTCAATAGTTGTTATTTGAGAGATTTCCATCAATAGCCTATAAAGATGAAAAAAAGAAAAGAATCATGAATCCATATATCCAGTTTCTTGTTTGTATCAAGAACATAATAGAAAAATCTGAGAATATAAGTAAGGAAGAGTTTAAAACCACCAAATGTTTTTGCTTTGAATCATTTACACCTATATTTTTGTTTAATCATTTATCCAAGGTAAGTAAAACTACAATCGGAATGCATAGGTTGTTGTTCCAACACAGGTCAACGGCAATGTTCCTAGTGAACCTTTTTTATTTTTGGTACTCGGTCAATTAAGCTATACTAACTTAAATCTTTTTCTTATCTTTATCGGTTCACTGATGATGGGAACTACTTTATCATACCTTTTATTGGTTTGATATTTAAGTTCTATGATACTTTTGAGCCCACATTGCTTGCTTGAATTTTAAAAAAGAAAACATTAATGAGATAAAAAAAAATTTATAGTAACTAGCCAAAATCATATGCTTTTACTCATGTTTTTGTATTTAAAAATGTTTATATTCCTCATTCTTTCGTTGTTTTGCAAAACTGAAAACTAAGGCCAAAACAAGTAGAAAAATTTTCACGCTAAATTTTAGACATTAGCAAAATAAAGCCAAAGAAAAGCTAAGTAAAAGTTGAGATAGATACTTTTACAAGACCCCAAAAGGAGTGCAGGAGTGATATTTTGCACATGAATTCAAAAGAGAAAACACATAACATGTTCTTCGGTAATTAACTAGAGAGAAACACTGGTCATTACAACAATCACCCAAATCATATATCAGCGCATAAGATTAGATAGTAGCGAAAAAACTATAATTGGAGCACTATAATTTCACAGACCAGAAAGACGAAGAGGAGTAAATAGTAGCAAAAAAACTATAATTGGAGCGCTATAATTTCACATACCAGAAAGACGAAGAAGAGTCCCCAAACAAAAACCCTAGGCTTGAATAAGGAAGCGATTGAAAAAATAGATATGCGATGACTATAGTTGATGAGAGAATAAACAGAGAAGGGGAAGTAGTTGATGAGGGAATAAACAGAGAAGGGGAACGAAACCGTAATAGCACGATAAACAGAGAAGAAGGAAGCACGATTCGTTTAAATTAAAAAAGATGAAAACGCTGTCGTTTAGGTGCACAGTAGATATTTCTATTTGAAGTTACAGCTGAAATTTTATTCCCATATATATATATATATATATATATATATATATATATATATATATATATATATATATATATATATATATATATATATATATATATATATATATATATATATATATGCAAGTTCATTGTTCTATTATATATGTATATATATATATGTGTATATATATATATATAGTGCAAGTTCATTGTTCTATTAAAGCTCATTGTTCTATTAAAGCTTCAAAAGCTCTTCAAATTTTCATGTTGTGATATATATATTTTTCTGCTTAAAATTTTAGTTAATGAAGATCAGAGATGATTATTATCATCTGGACACGCGGTAGTTAGCTAGTTGTTGTAACAGCTACTCTTAATAAAATTTAAAGGGAAGTAAATTTATAAATTAAATTAAAAATAGTATTTAAAATAAATTTTATTAACTGATTTTTTTTCTCTCATTAAATATAAAAACATATAATAAAGTATGTATTTTCTATTTTTTTATAAAAATTAATACACTTTGATTGCTAATTGTTTAAAAATAAAAAATGATTATAAAAATAAAAATAACAAATATGAAAAATATGAAAGTACTCAAGAAGCATTTAATGCAGAAAAATGCAAAGTCAATAAATGAAAACAAAATAATGTAACTTAAAAGAATTTTAAAAATTGAAAGTAAAAAAATGCCTTGTGACAATTTTAGTGAAACAACTTTTATTTTAGATATAGATCGATAGATAGATAATTGCATAAATATTTGTATCATATAAATAATTTTAAAAATTATTTTAATGCTCCTACTATGATAGAAACTTCGAATTCTTTATATTTGAATGTGTATTACAATCACTCTAATATTAAAAAAAGAACAATAAATCTCTTACTCTGACAACACTTAAGAAATTCTCATCTTTTATATTTTAAGTTAATAATATATTATTTGTTAATTAGTATAATATACATAAAAACACATTTACTGAAAATCATATGTTAACTAATTAATAATATCATAATGATTTTTTATGTGTATATAATGTGTTTTTTTCTTGAATACAAATAATGTAAAGGTTAAGTGTACATAAAAATCTCTTCAATACAAACAATGATTTTTTATGTGTATATAATGTGTTTTTTTCTTCAATACAAATAATGTAAAGGTTAAGTGTACATAAAAATCTCTACAATATATGACTAATAATTAGGGATGAAACTGGGTCGGGCCGGCCTACAGGGGCCTACGGCTCGGCCTACGTCAGGCCAGACCTGACCTAGTATATTTTGTAAAATAGGCCGGACTTGGGCCTTCAAAAAGCTTGTTTAATAAAAAGGCCGCAGGCTCACTTTCACAAGGCCTGGCCTATAAGCCTACAGGCCGGCTTATATTGTACTACTTATTTTAGATAAAATAAAATATAATAAGTATGACTTAAAGAAAAAATAAAAGATATAAATTTAATCAATTGCAATTATTTATAACTTAATTATATTCGATTTTATTTTAATAGAAATCTGACTTTATTTCTTATGTAGGAGGAACCAACATCTCAGCATGTTAGATTGTGTATATGAATATATTAATAGGTTTTTGGGAGATATTATACTTACTACAAGTATCATGATGTGTTTGTTGGATTCATGTAGTTATTTTAATTTACATTGTATGTATTTATTTGTTAGATTTGATGAAATATATATTATTTAGTTTGAGCATTTTGCTTTTGAAATTGACTTAAATGCAGATTGTATGAGTTTTGTTGTGATTCATGATTCTGTTTGGACGTTGAAATTATGATTTTTGGTTTAACAACAAAATTTGATTATTTTGTAAAGTTGATTCATGGTTCTGCTTGGAAGTTAAAAATTAGCAGGCTAACGGGCTAGGCCAGGCCATTTGTTTTTTTATAAACGGGTCAAGTCAGACTAACAGTTAAACTCGTACTAAACTTAGGTCAGGCCAAATTAAAATTTTTTGACGTAGACTTAAGCTTTTCGAGGCAAAACTTGGCCCAGCCTACTACTAATAATATTAGTAGTGCTTACTTTCACCCCTACTAATAATATCATATTGTTTATGAGCTTTTTTTGTGTATTTAATGTGGTGTTTTTTTCGTACATAATAATGTAATGAGTTTTCCTTTTACCAGGTTCTTATGTTTTTCTTTGGTAATTGAATGTAGCTTTAGCAAATAAAAATTCGAAGTTAATAACAACAACAACAAGAATAATAATAATATTTGTGTTTACAAAAAAAAGAAAAGAATTAATAATAATATTTGTTCTATTAAAGGAGATAACTTTGTATCATTTTAAATTATAACCGTTATCGTTGATTTCTGTCAATCAACGATTATAATTTATTATTAATTAATAAGTTTGACTCAATAAATTATAATCATTAATTGACAAAAATCAACGATTAAAATTTAAAATGACATGATACTATATCTCAACAATATTTATTTTTTTCTAATAATAAATACTAGAAATAGAAGACAGTTGGTTTGTCATTTTGAGCGGCGTAACTTGGTATCCATAACAAATCTGTGTGCTTAAAATTTTCAACTTTGCCCCAAATGGAAGGAATCCCAGTATACCCCACAAAACTATGGGCGGGGCTCTTAAATACTTGGTGCTGTTTCGCTTACCGACTGTTACTAAAAAAATCTGATTAACAAACAAATAAATAACACCATTTCCTTCTGATCCCTTCATTTTCCTGAACCAACCCAACTATAACAATCTTCGATATTCATCACTGCTATCATGTGTAGGTCAACAGATTATCCATTAAACTCACAAGACCATCACAATACCTTGAAGTTGGAGTGTTGTAAGGTTGAGCTTCCAAGCTCCTTTTCGATTTCTGAGATGGAACTCAAGGTTGTCTTGGATGGACACGTGCCAACCAGAGAGAGGGTTGCGACGCCTAGTACGAGGAACAACAAACACAAGGTGATGAAGTTGGAGGCAATTCCAGAGGAAACAGAACTTGTTCATACGAAAGGTGATGCGAATTCAGAACTAGAAGAAGCGTGCATCCACTTGGAAATGGATTTGGAAGTTCTGAGGCGTGCCTTCGACATGGGAATTTGGGTACTCTTTCTCGGTTTGGGTTACATGGTTTCCAGAGCTTCCATCACAAAAAAATTTCGTCCGTCACCAACGTTTTCTTGAAACAAATTCAATTTTCCTACGTATTCAAGTTGTATGAATTATGTACTTAGTACAAACGAAAAATCATGAAATAGCCAACGGCCCCGTGAGTTCAAATTTTGAATTTTAAATATTTTTAATTGCGGTCCTTAGTACGTTTCAGAAAATGCATCTTCTCATGTTTTAATTTTAATTATACAATAAAGAATCAACGATAATTTTATAATTACCTATTCCCATATTTTTTCACTATTTTTCTTTATCACCATTATCTACATTATCATGATTCCTTAATGTTGTGTCTTTGGAACAGAGATGTCCAGTCAAATAAGCTGGTATGTTACTATTAGATCTAGTGTCTTCTTCAAGGTATCTATGGAGGAGATACCCTTGAGTCAAGCAGATCATTGTGCACATAATATTATAACGGTGTTAGCCAATGGAGTGTGTGCGCACAGTAACAGCGTAACAGTAAGAGAGATAGCGTAAGTTACCTGTGGATAGTGTGGATAGGCTTTTAGTGCCTCTGATAGGGGTCCAGGCCTAGTTGCTATGCTGTCGTATTAGGATTAGTATCATTGATGGATATCTATCCGTGATTACACTACAAAAAAATATGTTATTCGTGGAGGTTATTTTGTGGAGGTTTATAAAACCCCCAACAATTATGTATATAGTGGCATTTTCAGAGGACGCCACATTTTATTTCCATCTTTTTAAAGTTTTTATAATTTTCTAGCACGTTCTGACCTCCACACTATTTGTATTCTCAAAGTTTTTAAATTTTTTTCCATTATAACTTTTTTTAACGGATAATAAAATTCCCAAGTTTCAAAGAACGAATGGTTACATCCTCTCTGCTTCTTCACACGATGCCTCCTCCTCCCTCGCTTTCTACTCCAAAGTAACCTTAACAAGCTCACACACTCTCTCGTTCATTCTTGCCTCTGTTATCTTCGTTTTGATCTTTTCTTTGTTTTTGCGAATTTGTTGCTTTGAAGGTTCAATTCCGATTCCAACGATCAGGTTCTAGAGAGAAGCAGTAGTTAGAGTTTCAGAGAGAGCTCTGTTTCCAGCACTTCCAATAAGTCTTCCTCTTCCTCACTCACAAACAAAGACGGTGATTCATCGGAGGATGATGAGATCAGATCACGAAGCGTATCGTTCTCTGCAGTCGCTCGTTACCATCAGATGAAGTTCAAGGTTCCTTCTATATATCTTCTCATGGATTCTCTTTTATAATTTGTTCTTCTTCATTATCTGGAATAATTTGTGGAAGGCTACGAGGCGTGTTGAATCTCAGATGTTGTATGAGATTGAATTAAGAATTGATATAGAACTGGTAATTTTAGCTGTGCCTTCCCCTATGTGTTTTTTTTGCTTGTGAACGTGACTTGATTTTGGGTATTTTCTTCAATTTTTATGAAACTTTAATCAATAATATGTTCTCTGTTTTATTTGGTCATGACTCGTAGATTGTTGCTCTGATCCAATACTTTAACTTCTGACTTTGATGCAAATGCTGCATTCTTCTGCAACACTCTTTCTTACCTATGATGATGGGTTGTATGAAAGGTTTGTTATTATTATTATTATTATTATTATTATTATTATTATTATTATTATTGTAGTGACATTATTATTATTGTGGTAATGAGGTGGTAGTGCAGATGGGGAAAGCACCATGTTTTGATAAACATGGAGTGAGGAGGGCAGCTTGGACTCCTGAAGAAGATGAAGCATTGGTTGAGTACATTAAGAAGCATGGCCATGGAGGTTAGCGTACACTCCCCAAGCAAGCAGGTGCAAGTTCCTATCCCCTTTCATTCTTGTTCTTTTTCTTCTACGCATCTGTATTATGCTTGTTTTCTTTCTTAGTTTTGAGCTTTTGGAACTTTTGAAGGTAGGGGAAAATAGGGCTTACGGTAGAAAATCTTGGTAGGTGTCTTTTATTTTGATATTGCTTTGCTGCTGTAATGTCTGATCAATTTTGTTGGCTCTCCTGCATTTCCACTTTCCACCTCTCCAACACTCATCATGATTGGGCTGTAATTACAACATCATGGGGACACATACATCAATTGTTGAGTGCTAACTGCTAGGTACTAAGTTCTAATGCATAAAAGAGACTTTCAATTTCAATCATGAATTGATTGCTAATAAATATAACTGATGCATTCTGTGGTAGTATAGGTATTTTAGTAGGGGTTAGTATTAGTTTAGCAATAACTCACTTCATTCCCATCTTAGCAAAAACAAGTTCGCATTGGAAAGATTTTCCTTGACCTTTGCCTCCCCAGATACCACGGATGCGAGGAACCTGTAAAAATAATGAAACATGTTAAATGTGTTTCCCTATTTTATAAAAGTCTTAGGATAGTATGTGTGGGAATCGTATAACTAATTACATGCCTTGATGTTGGGCAGGGACATGAAGTTCTTAGTGATGTGAACAACGAGCTTGTCCATAAAACTGATTGTTTTACAATCATTTGTTCACATAATTAATAAGTGGATTCTGTTTTACAATATGCATCTATTAAAGCCCTCACTTTATTGATTATAAATTATTAACAGGCCTTTTCAGTATCAATAGCATCAAAATTATGGTCATAAGGTTAAAGGAGGGTGGCTGCTCTTCCTCTTTGGTTTTATTCTAACACCAAAATTTAACTTATATAAATTAGGTCTGCAACTATTTACCAAATTCCTCAACTACTCCAGCCAAATTCCATATTAACCTCCCCTATGTTGGATTCCTTTTTTTATTAATAGTATTTGATTCTTTTTGGACTCTGCATTACCTACGAGGGACATATATCTCTATTGGCAGACAGATACATCATGACCAATTCCATTCAGGTATTCCATGCCTTGTCCATTTAATTGGTTCAGTTTGGATTGTTATATTCATGGGTCAATTTGACAGATGAACATCCTTCCTTACCATGATGGGTAAGTTTAGCCCATTCTGATTTAATTTTTGAGATAATTTTAATTTAATTTATTTGATTATTTATGGTTCATATAAATAGGTGGTGGGCCCCTTCAAAATTTGACCCTGTGAAGTCACCTATGCTTTTCTTCAAGGCAGGCCAGCCGGTGATCCCTCCATTACTACCAGATCGAGGCCTGGATATGGTTTTGGAGCACATGGTAATTTCTTTGCATTCTATTCCTCTTCAATGTTAGGAACTAGGAACTGATGTAATCTATAGCTCTTAAGTTAACTTGATTGAGTATGAAACAATTACCAATTACAAGTATTGTGTTAATTGACCCTATAGTTTTTTGCTTCTGCTGAGTTTTGTACATTTAGTTCTATAATTATTTTTCCCGGCAATGTATAAAAGTAAAAACAAAAACAAAAGAACATGCTCATTTTTTGTTGGAGAAGGTGAGGTGAGATGCTTATGACAATTAGAGATCGAGTTTGTTCTCAATTGTTTGTTGGAGAAGGTGCTTTCCTCATTGTTGAAAGGAAAAGAAGATGCTCATTTTTTTGGTTTTGGAGGGGGGGGGGGGTCCCTAGTTCTATAAAAAAATAAAACTATTGTTGCCATCGATTCTCTCGTGATTACATGGCTGCTATGATCTTGAATGTCAACCTCATTTAGCCTCCATCTGGTCTTTTTACGAAAGGACAGGCATGAGCACAAACATCTCTTGTTGATACTTGATTAAAGTATATAACTTTACTTCAAAAAACATGTATAAATGACCTCTTTATTGAAAAAGATCTATAGTTGACCTCTTTATATGATAGATAAAGGAAATTAGCACTGAGAATATAGATTGGTCAACATGCTCTTCCCTTTTCAATTGATTTTCAATTGATACATCTGTATTTGGGAACTATCTCGAGTATTAGCAGAATATTTATAAGTATCTCCTCGTTTTTTTCTTTTTTTTTGTTTCCTAGCCCCTTTTTTACCCTTGTGCGATGGATGAGAAAATTTTGGACTTTGATTTACCCGTGAAAATAAGATGTGAAGATCCTGGATGCGAAAGTTGTTAAGTAGAAGAGAAAAAATTAAAATAAATAAATAAATAAAATTTGATTTGATTTTCTGAGATTAATAGATTTTTATTGCTTTTGTTATTAATTTGTTTAATGAAAGATCATATTTTAGAAACCAAAGGAATTAATAGCGTAAAAGAGAATTGTTTATTGGGAATTTATGTTTGACATGATAAAGCTATTGAATTCCTAATTTGCATTCTATTCACTTCCAAGCTATTGATTGAATTAAGAGAACCGGTTATTTTAATGGAGTTATGTATAAGCTGGATTGTTTGAGCAGGGGTGCTGGTTTAGGATATCTTCATTTTGAGAGTTATACTGCATTGGCACCTAAAATTTGTATGCTTTCTATGTTTGAACAAAATCGTTGTTTGTTCTCACGACTCAGTATTTCCTGCATGTATGCTCCTTTTTTGTAAAATTATCAAGTTCTTCTGATCTGTATGGTTAGATTGTGAACGAATTGCTTATTTTTTTATTTTTTTGCAATCAGGTTCATTTACACCTTTCTTGGCCTTGGAGTTACGTTCTGTGTGATCACTTGTTCCGGTCACATTGCTGCTGAAACTGCTAATGGTTGTTGCCTGTATGGATAATTTGTTTGGATAATTTGTTTGGTTTTCGAAATAAATTATTGTTGATGAGATTCATTTTGGGATAAGTAAATTTTAAGTGTGGCTTGAATTTTTTTCAAATAATAAATAAATTTATACTTGAGAAGGTTGTCTTTTATTATTCAAATAAAATCATTTCTCGTAGCTCATTTTTTATTTTTTTTTAAATATAATAAACAAATTGTGGAGGTCTATGTCCTCCAGGAAGTGATAAATGTTGTGGAGGTCTATGAGTGACAGAAAGTCAAATATATTGTGGAGGTTACTAAATCCCCACAAATAATACAACATTTGTGGGGGTCTTAAATCTCCAAAAAGTGTAATATTTGTGGGGGTCTCGAACCTCCAGAAAATACTTCAACAAATTGTGGCCCTGCACAAAAACCCCCCACAAACTATGTTGTGGCGAAGGCAGAACTGGGGGTTTGGGTGAATGCCACAAATGTATTTTGTGGGGGTCAAAGACCTCCATAATATGAAAATATGACCCCCACAAAATGCTTGAATTTTTGTAGTGTTATCACGAATTCAGATCTTGAATTGTCCCTTATTGAGTCTATCACTCAATGAGCCCCTTATACGGGTCCATAACACCCAACATAATACATGTTAATTAACACAGCAACCCTTTTTATCCATTGATATTACAAAAATTCGTGTCGGTAACCTCTTAGCTCTCTGCAACTAAATTTTTGCACGAAATTTCTTTGACTTGGCTAAGAATTCCAAATCTTATCTTAGAAAAATTGGAAGAATCAGTTACATTAATATAAAAGTGATAAGTCTAACACACAATTCTCGTTATGTTTAACGACTTACATTATTAGAATCAACAATTAACTGAGTGAAGTTTACTACTAAATTTTTATATTTTTAACTTAAACCGTTGAATAAGTGACTTATTACCTCTTAATCCGATATTCTTATTGGAGTTTAATAACACGGGATAGAATCATATATATAATTCACTTGGCTTATTCTCGATAATGTATGTCCTTTTTTTTTATAATGTAAATATCTCTTAAATCTCTTAAAATCAGGCCTATGGTTAAGTTGGTTCGAGTTTAAGTGAACTTAATTCGTAGGATAAACACACTGGATCGGCCTTAACCCATTGGTAATCATATGGGCCTTAGTTCGGTAGATTGATTCATATTTGACATGGATCACGTGCTGGGCTTGGCTCATTATTCTCGTACCGTCTACCAAGACTTCTAATACTTTCACTGTTTGTTTTTTTTTTTTTTTAATAAGGAGTACTCATGTTTTTCATTAAAATGGTTTTATTTATTTTTATGTTAATTAAAGGTAAACTCAAATAAATATTATTAACCTAACATTACTAGAGCAATATGTATATGTATAGTTTTTTTTTCAAGAAAATTCTAATAAGAAATTGAAAAATTGATTTAGATTAATTTGGACTAAATTGGTTAGTTTTTCTGTTTAAAATACATAACTAACACACCTAAGCACAATGTGGTCTGATTTAGAAAATGAACTAAAAATCAGGTTCAATTTAGTTATAAGGTATAAGTTTCAATTTGTGTTTCACTTTTGGCGGACAACATATAAAGCAGTAAAATAGCTGGGGTTGTGTTTGTGGGGTAGCTCATCTCGTTGGGTCAATAAGCTTTGGCGCCCACCTCCGATCACACCAGTGCCTCCTGCTATAAAAAAAAGCACCTTCCCTCATTCCCGATGAATTGTGAATTGTGAATTGTGAAGTCATGCCATCTATTTTTTTCCTAGTCCAAAGGGGAAACACAACCTAAATCCCTTCTAATTAATAAAATGGCAAAGCTCAATCATTTCTTTCATCATGGATTCATGGGGTTTCACACGATGCTTGGAGATTTTCTAAACTTATTTGAAAAAGCCTAATACCCTATCGAGGTTTAAGTTACATAGCTTAGTGAAGTAACTAGAAAATTTTTAGATTAAGAGAATAGAGCTTTGAATAAAAAGTTGTTATCTTCAACCATATATGGGAGGGATCTTTTGACTTCAGAGTAAGATTTAGAAGTCTTACGCTTCATGTCAGCCGTTGATTTTCGTCAATCTAACAGTTGTCATTTATTTGAAATTAATAATTAATTAATTAGTATAACTCTATAAACTATAACCGTTATAGACAGAAATTAACGGTTAATATGTTTTCACATTATATATGGAAAATTATAACTATACACAGATGAAAATAAATATAATCGTTAGATTAACATAATCAATCTAACGATGAAATCAACTGGTAGTGACATTGGTAGTAACACTAATTGGTAGTAACAATATGGGACAAGATCACTTGTCACCAAATCTTAATCGTTGATTTTCGCCAATCTGACGGTCATAATTTACTGGGCCATACTTATTAATTAATTAATTCACAATAAATTATAACCGTCAGATTTGCAGAAATAAACAATTAAGATTTGGTATCAAACTTTTAGTTTAACACTAGTGTGAAATAATCCTGCCCAAATATAGTATAACTTTAAATTAAAATATAATTTAATGAAATTCATAAGATACATGAAACATTAAAAGGAATTGGGCAAGCAATCTTTGGGTGAAACTTAACCCAACAATGCAATGCAATCCACTCGTGCATAGGTCCTCACAGATAGAAAAATTGAAAGGGCGTGACTGATGATGACCTTACTAGTGACACAACACCTAAAAAACTGTCAGACATGACTATTGCAGTAAACCCCTCAACCAAATGACACAACATTCTCCCTTTACCAACAAAACCTTTATAAAAACCCAAACCTTTAACCCAAGACATCACTTTGCCACTTGAAATCAATCTGAACCTTGCAAGCTAACAAGAACCTGAAGCCTAAATCCATGAACCTTAGCAAGAAAGACTTTACCTAATCCCTAGGCTATAGCAACCTATTGAGTTTGAAGTCACCAAACTTTACCATCAACCTTTAAACACTAGCCTATATCAAGAAACTGCGTTTGAAGTTGTTGCCATGGAGGGATGAAGCAAGGAAAGATTTGCATGAAAAAGACCGAAGATGAGTTCAACAAACCAATCCGTACCTTCATCAATGAAGAGACTAATGAAAGGTACGAAGTGATGATGACACGAAACTTGTCACCTGACAATGGCTTCAATGGAGTGATCTTGGATAAGAGAGTCTACAAGCCTTACATACAAAATATCATCTTTGTGCATCATTAGGAGAAGTTATGTCTCCATGAAGAAGAAATCGTTATCCCTATAGTTCGCGAGTTTTAAGTGAACATATCATTAAGAAAATCCATAAGGAAGGAGGTAAGAGGTAACATAGTTTCTTTATCTCTTGTACTTGTTTTCCTTCTGTTTATCATGAGCTAAATGTAACATCCTATATTCGGTTTGTTATCATTACATATTGTATACAGTGCAACATAATTAATTAATAAAGCAAAAACTACATTTGAAAATATTACAATTACTCAATATGTGAACTAAATTTTTTCCATTCTTATGTATTGCTATATACTTATTAAATTGCATTCTTATTCAAAGTAATTACCATTTCCATTAAAACATTTCACATTGACATTGTACCATATGTCATACATAATTTTAGCCATTTCGAGATTTAAAGTCTATGATCCATCCTTGGATTTTACATCAAAGGCAAAATTTGACAAACATGAAAACCAGAAAAGCTGTCTGCATTTGGAAAATCATAGAAATTCAAAAACTTGACCAGTTGGACTGACATTTTAGTAGAGTAAAGAAAACACTTGGGGATTTAAAATGACATAAGATACGTGCAATTTGGAGCCCTATAGCCCCAAGATTTAATTATTCAAAAACTCCAAAAATTTTGAGGCATAATAAATGGATCAATATGAACCCTAACACAAAAAAATGCATCGATTTCGCTCATCAAATTGAAAACGAAAATGATAGAATTCAGAGAAGAGAATTACAGTGCAGAGAATCGAAAATCGAAAGCGTTGAGAAAAAGAGAGAGAAGATACTATTACCAGAGAACTGCGAAGGTATGTGGTTGTCACAGACACGCTTGAAGAAGAAGAAATTGGAACGACAATGGAGCTCGTGAAGAAGAAAACTAGAGAAATTAGGGATTTAGGGTTTAAAAAAAGCATTGAGCTGACCCGCGATTAACCCTATCCTAACCCAAAAAAGATGAGGGTTATTGGAGCTATAGTCAAAAATAATCCTACCAAATGTGGTTGAAAAAAAATGTGGCTGGAAATTGGGGTTGAAAGGCTGGCCCGTTAGCTCTAGCCCGTTTTGACAAGTCTATCCCAATGAATTGACTATGGTCATATGTAGGTACACTACAAAAAATGCAGCGTTCAACGACGTAGGTTTTGCCACATTTAGTAAAATAATAATTGAAAAAAAAATATCCTAGGACACTGTTTAGAGATGTGGCAAAATTACTCCTAAAAATAATAATAGTGTGTCAAAATTAGACAAACAAATTGCTTTCCACAGTCAGAAGAATGCCTAAGCTGAAATGAACCTTTGTAATTTCAACTTTAGTTTCGTCCTTCGTTTGTTCATCTTTCGAGACCACCAAATCTTCGTACACAACAATTTTTGTGTTATGATAGCTTAGATCTTCAAAGCTCGTTCTGTGTTGGTGCTTCATCTTGTTTTCTCCATCTCCTAATTTGAGGATAGATAAATCCAAGGGCATCAAGCTTTTCCTTTACAGTAACTTTAATTCTGAGAAATGTGAAACTCTAATCACTCAGGTGACTCCTTTATCTCTTAGATATATGCATCTTCTTACATTCTCCATCTCTTTCAAATCTATGAATGAGTCAATCCTTGCTATGCGATATAAGGATTATAGGATTAGTGCACGTAACCTGTTTGATTAAATGTCTCTGTTTGAATTTGACATAAATGTTGAATAGAGATTTAATATTTGACTAGCTGTTACTGCTATATTCCCTATATACGTGGCATGTTAGTTTCTGTTTTTGACTCTTCAATGCACTCAAATTCAGCAAATTTGAATGACAACAACCTTTGTGTTTGTGATTATTATCTGATGTTTGATTTTCATCACAGAGTTAGCTTTTTAGCTATACAAACGACAAAGGTGGTGTGAGTGTAACTGTTAGAGCTTAATTAATTAGAAAATAATGGGTCCAAGAAGTTCATTGTATTAATCCTACCCAAGGTGTGGGGAGAAGGGTCTAACCACAAGGGACATGGGAAATTTAAATATGTCTAGAAGGCCTTAACTATCAATTTTGTCTTAACCATGTTCCTTTCAGTTGGCTGTTGTCTATGAATATCTTAATTGACTAATTAAATCGCAAAGCTGTACTGCACTAAGAAAACATGTCAACACGTGAAATGCTCATGAGTGACATGGTCACTGCCTTTGATACTGTAGACAAACCTAGATTTTTTGCTTGGTGTACACAATTTCGTGAGTCTCTTGTCCAATTCATGTTTTGATAAAAATCTTAATTTTCCTTCAACATTATGAAATTCTTTACCAAATAAAACAATAAAAACTATTAGAATAGTTGATTTTGTAAATCTCTTGGTTTAATACAAGATTACGCACACGTAACCATATATCTCATTAGTACGATTCAGTGTACTTGATTGCACACAAAACAATACCCAATAAGAGTGCTATTTCGTTTTGGACATTACTTTGGAGAGCTTACTACATTCTGTCATTATATTGAGTCTCTTAATTACCCTTCAGATGAGTTTGTTAATCTTAAAATATGGGTAAATTGCATTTAAGCATTGAACAAATTAAGTATGGAACACGGAAACAAGATTATTTATACCCATTTGATTTTATTTTTTTTCTATGGACATTATATTTATTTGATCATTCCATTTAATCATTTAGGATGAATATTTTTAATTTGAATCTAATATGAAAGTTGAATTTAAAACAGTTTAAATTAATTAATCATATATTTTGTGAATTTTTTTTCATTAATTTGCAATATTCAACTATCCTCGTGGGAAGGACAATGTAATGAGAGTGGACAGAAATGACTTCATACACTGCTCAATTTCTCCATTAGCGCAGGTATTGACTAGTGGACATGATAGGATTGTATTAGGAAGCAGTTTTTCTAATACAGTGCAACAGAGAAAAATAGTTTTTACATGCAGTGCAAAAGCTTGATTTTTCAAGACTTAGTGGCAGGAATGCACTTCGTGTTATTGGAGATTTCTTATATCTATTTACAACAAGCATTGGTCTTGGAGTCACAATGAGTTTCATTAGTGAAAATTGTGTGCAAAATTGATCCAATAACTTTCAAACTAGTTTCAAATAATTTATAAACATTGTTATTAGTGCAAAGGACTGGCTGGACCCTCTTGTTTTTCCTTTCCTGTTATTTCTTTAAATTAATAAGTGCTTATTTGTATGGGCTGGACTCCTCATAGCATATATCTTGAGAACATTCGAGATAATAATAATAATTATTATTAGGTACTGATTGCGATTCAATTCTGCAGCCACGCATATTGATACCTTCGAGATAGTAGCTGTTAAGATCGTATGCTTCTTCCTACTCCTACTCCTTTTTTTCCTAAATTAATTAGTACAGTTTCGTATTCATTCATTTATCACCGATTATCATTGATTGATTGCCAATTCAGATTCAATTTTATTATTTGCATGTTAATTTTTGTTGGTTTGGTGTTGCAGGGGAACAGTAAAACGAAGCATCCACAGTTTCTTTATGAGGCCAAGCTCTACAATATTCAAGGAGGAAGTATGCCTTATTATTATTATTATGATGATGATGTCTGTGTGAGTGAATTGGTCTATGGATGTTGGTGTAGGGTGTTAGGAAGTAGGTGATATTTTTAAAAATTTGATTTTTGATTTGTTATTTTTTTTATAAAATAGGTTGCATACCAAGCGTAAAATGGTCTGGTATAGATAGGGAGGACAATGTGCTCGTTATGGATTTGCTGGGGCCTAGTTTTGAGGATCTTTTTGGGTACTGTGGAAGAAAAGTTCTCCCTCAAAACAGTGTTGATGTTGGCTGATCAAACGGTAACCATGTCATCACTTTTGATTATGTGTTATAAACCTTGTTATGTTTTGTGATGCTAAGTGAGGTGCATTTGGTGTTAACAATTTTTATTTTTATTTTTATTATTATTCTTTTGTGTAGATGACTAGAATTGAATATGTGCATTCTAAAGATAGGGATATTAAACCTGATAACTTTCTCATGGGACTTGGTCGGAAGGCAAACCAGGTGACCTTCCTGTTGTTGTTGTTTCCCTTCATTCATAGTTGACTGGCCCTGTTATTTCTTCAACTGTTTGTTGGCGTCAAAGTTCTGTATGTATGTAATTGTGTTGTACTTGTCAGGTTTACTTAATTGATTTTGGGCTTGCGAAACGATATAGGTTTTATTAAATACCTTGGACAGGCAAGGTGAAGATCAGAATCAATGGTAAATCAACTCATTTCTTTGGAACCTCATTCGCTATTCGTAGATACTCTTCATACTGCAAGTCGTTTCGGTGTAGCATGGGGTCAATGACATCCTCAGGACGAACCGATTTTCACCCTGGGATTTTTAATGGCTCTGATTGGTCCACGTATTGTCCTTTAATTTCCTTGTCCAAAACGGGATAGTATATAAGCAACGACACGAACCAAGTGTGTGAAGCGATATAGACATACTTGCGGATACTAAATTTTTCAGCTATAGACAAAGCCTCTGTGCAGAAAATGTCTTCGATGAGTGCTGAAGGACGCAGTGTCTAATATCAGTTCTTTATCCTTGTCAATTTTATTTTATTTTTCTATGCCTATCGTTTAAGAACAAGATTGTTAAACTGCAAACTCATATTTATGTGCTATAGGCTTAAGTTTCAGGTTAAATGGTAATGTATGTGCCATTTGTGCTGACTTATGGTCTTATGAATTGTACAGACACACTCATTGATTAAACGACGAGCCATGAAGAAGTAAGGGTAATCGTTGGTAAATTCTCTGAGTACTGTTTTGTCATATCACTTCACTCTGTGCATTTAATTTAATTCTCATTTTGTTTTTTTATTAAATATTTTATTCTCCTCTTCTCTTCTGTTCTTTTATTCTCCTTACTATGGATGAATCAGGTGATATCTTCTAATTTCTTCTTGTAAAGATTTTGAGATGAACCATGAACTAAGCTTATAGATTATGAACATTCAGATAAAGCTGCTCTCTTGAATTGCATGGAAATTAAAATACAATTATTATGCTTTTTGATGAACCCATTAATTGATATCACATAACATTAAAAAATGAAACATGATTTATTTGTTTTATGGCTGGTGTCTGCCTGAGTTCTTGGTTGATTATTGGAACATGAATGACCTTGACTGTGTTTACCAGCTAAGCAATAGAGACTGACCTTAGGATTTTGTACATTGGTGTTTTGAGGTTGGTTATCATAATAGCTCATAAATAGTATATTAACATAATATGAAATTGATTTGTGCAGGTGTGATCTGGTAGATGGCATTTCAAAGGACTATGATGGCATACAAGAACAAGTCCTAAATGGATGATAAAGAAAATTTGTACTACCATATTTTATTATGGAATTGAGAAGATACTTTTTTGTATAGATGTCCCATAAGTAAACTTTTTATTAGTTTTATATGGCAACTTTTTCCCTCTATGATATTGGTAGAAAGCTTGATTAGCTTATATAAATTGAAAACAAGATGACTTGTACAAATTCTTTAGTGATAATAGATTATAATGTTTAGTGCTTGGTTCACATTTTAATGCGTTCACTAAATCATGTTTGAGCTATTTTCAACATTATTTTCTCTATTATTGTAATATTTATCGAATTCATAATATTTTTAATTTAAAAAAAAATTCGCATATTTAGCCATGATCATGAATTTGGCTAAAAAAAGTTTTAGGCACAATTAGCCACATTTTTCTATTGTGGCAAACAAAACAGTTTAACCATATTTATAAAGTGGCTAAATTAACAATAAATGTGGCTAAAAAAAGGCTACCACACGTAGTTAAAATGTGGCAAAGTAAATAAAATAATGTGGCTAAATTATTGCAACACCACTTCTAGCCACATTTTATCAAAATGTGGTAAATTATGTTAGCCACATTTTTTATCAATGTTTGCCACATTTTTAAATGTGGCTAATCGGCATTTTTTTTGTAGTGGTATCTAGTTCTTATATTTAATCATGGTTACGATGTTTAAATTTAGGGACAACATTCTAAACGGAGAATATAATTAATTCTAAGTATTAATTTGCATTTTGACTCTTTAATCACGCTGCCAATATATATCTGTATATTTTAAGACCCAATTTATGTTTTTACGCTATGGATGATCTTTTTGGAAAATTTCTGCAAAATTTTCAGGTTGCTCATCCTGAGGATATTAAAGCCAGATATACATCGAAGGATGACATATATTTCAAATGGTGGTTTTATGCTGATTCTAATTTTACTCTTACATTATTGTGGTCCCCCTTTCTAGAAAATTCCACTAAAACTTACCTGAATGATAGTTCCTTCGATAACTCCGAGAATATTTATCTAGACAAGGCAGATATAGCTTGGAAAAAATTTGACTACGTGATTTTCATTGGGGGAGAATGGTTCTTCCGACCATTAACACTCTATGAAAATGATGAAGTTGTTGGATGTCAAAAATGCTACAATATAACAGCCCCTAGTACACCGGTATTGTTAATATTAATTATGATATTAAGCGCAGTTACAATCACAACAATTAATTTATAAAAATGCGAGTAAACTTTTTCTGTTTATTACGTGAGCATTTAAAACAATAAAAAGCGTAATAAATAAAAGTTGTGACCATAACTGTAAACTCTTGCGGAATACTTGTTTAAAATATTTTTATATCTTATTTTACTTAATACAAGACACTAAGGGGTTCCCATAAACCCACTTAGCTAATTTCTCGATTTTACGTTTTCCACCCATCCGAACATGGTTCGGTTATTATTTTTCTGCGGACACACCGCACAAAACCAGTCCTTCATCTTTAGCTATCTTTTTTTCTTACTTAAATACCTTTCCAATGAGCCATCACACGAGTCATTTCGATCTTGTTTGCTCCGGATATCGCCGTTTGAAGTTGGACAAGCAAAACTGCCAACCAACCCCAAAACAGCTCCAAACATCCTTCACTCCACGAATTACTGCAGAAAATCCACTCTACCAATTTCTCTCAAATTTTTATACAACAAACTAGACACCTCAATATTCAATTTAATATATCATACACCTAATTTGACTAAGAAACGAAGCGGGAATAAATTTCCCAAAACCGGTACAGATCTGCCACAAGTGCAGTGAGCAATTGGGCAGTCTGCACTCTCTGCCTTCTCCATGCCGGTGTCCAACCCAGAATTATCTCAAATTTTACCACAAGATAGAGGACATCTCAATCTTCAAAATGGAGTATGGAACGTCCCTATAGGACCTCTGTGGAGGGAGATATGCCCTCCCAAAGTTTGCCTAAATTTGCCAATTCTACAGAAAATTCGCCAGAGTTTCCGTTGTTTTTCCTAAAATCCCCAAATTTGTAATTGCTTTCTAATACCTCAAATGTACCTAATAACCAATGGGTGGCACACACAAGGACCAACAATACCTTGGGGCACTTACAACCCAACTCAGTTTATAGTTATTACACAATTTATACCATATGGCTTATTTATAAATCCTTAACTTGTTTTAATCACCAATGTCCATTTACATGCAATTTCTTAACATACAAATAATTATAATTCTTAAATAGGCCTAAAGCCCTTCCATCATATTACATCATGTATCCATTGTACAATTACAACATTTCACTTACATATTACAACTTACAACTTCATAATTTTAATTATAACTTGAAACATAAAGCTTAAAATGACATATACAACATGTACCTAGACTTAGGCAAAAATAGCATGAACAGATATGACATGAAGCTCATCCTACATACATATGGGATGTTCATGCCTTAAGTCTATCCTAGGCCCAATGGCCATCAAAATGCAAAACATAAAAATGTCCTCCAACATTCATTCTACGGGCCTCTTGCCCGCCGCTCCTGTGCCACTGCTACCTCCTGAATTAAAGCCCCAAAGACGGGGTGAGATATACGAATATATCTCAGTAACCCAGAGGTTCTGGAGAAAACTCCGCCCAATGACTCACTTCGATGCATATAAATAATATAAAATAACCTCTTTTCAAAAAGGGATAAAGAAAAGGATTTAGAGAAACTAGGGAATATAGGAATACAAAATACGACGAAGCTGGAATTGTAGCTACTAATACCACACAACGTCCTGCCTAATGGGTTGGCATATAAGCCTACGGGTCTCATCCAAGGCGTGTTCCAAGAACAACTAACCAAGGTACCCCTCCCATCCACATACACTCGAGACTTCCTAGTGTGCTCCTATCCAGATCACACACCACGACCCTGGGTCAACTGGAACTCCCTCTCGGAGACCTATCCAGTGGAAGTCCGAAACGCCCGAAGGCAAAAACTGTCTACTGGCCAGAGACTCAGTACATCTAGTGTACCACTAACATACATAATAAATGCATGATCATGTTATTCTACACTACTCATATACATTTCCTACCATCACCCTCAACGGGTATGGTGGAACACACAAGGGGAACAAGCCCCAGTACCAAGAGGTTACCTTAATAAGCCTCTTCACTTAGCTCCACAGCAGTATACTCTCCGAGCTCGTTACTCAACAGAATGCCAACACAGAGGACATTCTCAATTACTTAAAACTCATACGAACATATGCCAATTACCAATTATACAAGCATGATTCAATCACTTACCTTAATCCCACTTGGTCCAGGACCAAGAGCAATCCACCGACTCACGGTTCGGGGTTCAAATCGACGTACGACAACCTACAATAACTATGTACGAATCGTCTGTACACGACAATTATATCAAAACGCGAAAAACACCAAAAATCACCCATATACCTTGTAGGTTCGACCTTCTTAGGCTTATTTCACAATCTATTATTCTAAATTTTCTTTCTCATTTTATTATACCTCCTTAGGTTGCTACAAGGCTATACCACGTGCCGTTTTTCCATTTTACGTCTTTTAAACGTCGTTTTGCTTAATATCTCACTCTAGGATCCTTTATGACTCTCAACACCATTTATTATTTTTCATTGATTCTTCCACTTTCCAACCACCACACAACCCATCTAAATACCATTTAATACATGATACATCATCCAAGCCATGCCAACAACATCAAATCCTTAAAATTCTCTGCATGGCCGAATTGTCAAATAGGTAATTCCAAAGGATTCTCACTCAATTTTAATCACTCCACACCTCATACAATCTCATTATATCAACATCCCATCATGCAACAACTCACCAATCTAATCCTAACACATTTCCAAAATCCAAAGCCATGACAACCTAAAATTTCTCTAAGTTAAAAAATCCACATTTTTCCTCAATAATTTTTATTGCATTTATAGCTAATACACATTATTCTAAGACACATTCATGTGCAAACATTTTCCAATTGAGCTCTCTAAACACATCAATCAACTAAGCCCTATTTAGGGTTCACAAATCAATTCAGATGATTCAACCGTTTAAATACAAGGAAACTCACCCAAATACAAGGCACAAAGCTCCTCCTAAACATACTCCACCATTGGAGCATCTAGAAGCTCCATGAACACAAATCTAAGCAAGTGAGCCGCGGCCTTTAGGGGAGGATATCTCAAAATCCAATGGTTTTAAAGGCTCAAGAGTACTTCCAATGAGTTTAGAAGGTGTTTTCCATCAAGTTTCAAGCCAAAAATCGATGGATTTGGTGGAGAAATGATCAAGTTATGGTGAAATGGAAATTTGGAGGAAATGGGTCATGGAGGGGCTGTGTGGTGCGGGTTCTTGCTGGACAAAGGGAAAGGAAGTGGATGATGAATAGTGAATCCTAGGTGGCTTAAGTGGACATGAGTGGGGTGGGTCCCATCGCCACCTCACGCGATTTAAAACTAATCCGAATTTCTCTAAACGTCCGTAAATTCACAACCTATTTAGAAACTCTAATTTTTAACATCAACAATTGTCCTTTAATTATACTTGATCAGATGAATCCGGAGTCTTCCGGTCGTTCGGAGAAATTGTTGTTTTAAGCTGTTGCGCGCGCCGTTGGCACGCTTCCCCAAACTTACTCAATTCCATCAAATTTTATCAGAAATCATATTTCCTAGTTCTATAGACCATTTATAACTCATATTTAAAACCTAGAGCTCAAAACTCAATCGACACGCTTTACGGTGCAACTGTATCGCAGTATTTTTACCCGGTAAAAACACTATTCACTGAATTTTCTGAAACTTGTCTAACCACTCATTTTTTCATTGTGAACCCATTTTCAGGGTTATTTTTATCATCTGAGACCTTCTACTCAATTTTTATCTTCCTAGGATTGCGTGTTGGCTAATTACCGTTTTGCCCTTTCTTTGTATTTTGGCCTAATTTTCAGGATTTTCACTAATCCTTCCCTTTAATCCTCATTTAATATTTTAATACTTAAACTTAGGAATGCGAGGTGTTATACTACAACATGACAGAGCTTAACTTCTATGGATACATGAATGCATTCTGAACAACTTTGAGAACAATTGGAAATCTTAAAGGGTTCAAGGGGTTGAAATTTTTGGTGACACATTCTGCAAACCACTTTGAGAATGGGATGTGGAATAAAGGTGGGGGTTGTAATAGAACACAAACCCGTTACAAGTATGGAAGAAAAATGATTTTGCATCAATATGGTTTAGAAACATTATATATGAAGGCTGGTTAGTTTGTCGGTGGCTAGTTTGTCGTATGGAACTAAAAAGAGAAAATTATATAAAAATATATAAAAAAAAGAATCGACATTGTGTGCTTGTTGCTGCAGAATTTGTTTTCTGCCTCAAAAGCAAATATCTTATTCCCACACACACACACACACACATATATATATATATATGGGTTTTATAATTTTCATGTTATATGAGAAATGAATTCTTATGTCATAGAGATAAAAAGTATGTGGGATCTATATATTAGAAAAAGTCATGTGTGGAACCTATATCAACACGGAAATCAAAGGTGTGTAGGGAAATTTTAATTCTCATGTTACATGAGAATTATAAAATCCTATATATATATATATATATATATATATATATATATAGAACAAGGTTTTCCATACCACATATCATCATGCAACAGTTACGAAACGATTATAGAGTGAATTGGTTGAATGGTTCATAGAGGAGAAGAAGATGATTTTCGGCCAAAGAGAAATAGACCCACAAGAGAGAGAGAAAGAAGGTGTTGTCCGACGAGAAATGAAGAAAAAGAATGAAGAGAGACTATTTGATTTGTGATATTTTGAGTGAGTTAAATTTTTAAATGGGTAAAGACTCATCTACCCTTCTCATTTAACTCTCTTTCGGTCACTAACTTAAGCATTTATCTTGTGATTTTGGGTTCATAAAATTTATGGGGCGGTTCCCGTTAATTTATTTTTAAGTTTTGGATAAATTTTCTTAATTGCAATTTTATTTTAAAACTTTCACTATTTGCACTTGGGGTAGGATATTGTAATAACCAAGTAGGATTACTACCAATGTTACTACCAATAATTTCACCGTTAGATTGGTTTTTTATCCGACGGTCCTCATTTGATCCTTATATCCCCCTTCTCTTCCCTTCTCTCTCTGGCTATACTCTTTACCGCCGCAGCTGCCCATAGCCAATGTAATCGCCATTCAAAATCGAAACCCTCAAGTTGAGAACACCATTACTTGAGTAAATGAGTGCAAGAAACATTAATCAATGTTAAGAAATTATTAATCTGGCTTAAAAAACACGGAGAGACCACCGCATAATTCAATGCCTTTAATAGAAATCACTTAATAACCTAAGAATCATTCTTGTCCTTACTGAGAAACAAGAAATTCTCAGGCTGCAAGTCCATATGCATCACTCCCATGGTGTGATAGTTATGAACCACCGTCACGATCTGCCGGCACAAGAAATCTTTATTAGAAATCATGGATTAACAACGGCGGTGAGGTGGTAGGGTGTGGCGGCGCGACGGCAGCTATGGACAGCAGCGGCGGCGGCGGTAGAGAGTATAGCCAGATAGAGAAGGGAAGAGAGAGAAGGGGGAAGAGATGGTATATAAGGATCAAATCAGGACCGTCGGATCAAAAAACCAATCTAACGGTGAAATTATTGATAATAACCCTACTTGATTGTTACAATATCCTACTCCTTTGCACTTTTACCCAAAAAAGTGACTTTACTCACTAATTAGATTTTTATCTAATTAACTTCCTTTTTATCACTTATTAATTTCCAATTACTCTATTTAATTATTCAGGGTATTATACTAAATGTGTCATGGGTTAGGTGATAAAGTACCAATGCTGTAATCGATTTTTTATGTCTAAATTATGTTATGTCATTGTTCTTTTCAGTTGTTTAATAAGTATGCTTTATATTTCATCTTGGGTGCTTGCTGGGAAGCATATGCATGATGCATGAGGGGCTGGGTTGATGCTCGGAAGTATTCAAACCCTAGACAAAGTGGATTGATTAGGGTTATAAACTTAGTCAAGTTGGGAATGGGGACGGTTCACACCACTTAACCTAAAAACTTGTTCTTTAATGAGTCTTAAGGTTAATTCTACATAAGAATATGAGAGTTTAGACTTAGAATTTTTCATGTAAGGTTAGGAGAAGTCCCTACATAAAATAAATGTGTGTTGTTAATTACTATTTGACGCATTTATATAGCTTAATGATAACATCATTACAAGATTACAGTAGCACATAAATTGATCTTAGCTTATCTTTTAATTAAATTCTCTCATCTCTTGTGAACTTTTGCTTTTTGATTTTAGTACCTTTAGTTAGTCATAGTTAGTTTTAATCATTAGTTTTATTTTTTAGTCTAAAAATCCAATCATTAGTTAGTCATAGTTAGTATTATTGTCACTTGTTTGTGTATATAGGTTACAACCAGCTTCACAAGTTGAAAACTATTCTGTTCAAGATTTGGGATTCAAGTTAATTGATCTACGGCAAAAGGGAGATAAACAAATTGGAGCTCCAAATAGAATGGTGGTGATATGTAACTATATCCGATTTTATTATTTGTTTTTTTACCAACTTATTTTCACAAATATTGTTATGAAACCAACTCGCATTGTCACGGTTACACAAACTTTTCCAACAATTTCCTTTACCAAATTTTTATTAGTTATCACGCAAAAGAAGGAATAGAATAAAAGTAGTAGAGTAAAACTTCAAATTTGTTCATGATTAGATAAATGTCTGAAATTCTTACAAATCTCTTTCTCCCAATTTACTATTCCTAATATTAATTATAGGCAAAAGTATAAAATTATTTTCAATGAACTCAAAATGACGTCGTTTTGGGTTATAAAATTAAAAAATTATAACGATAAAGGTTAATATAACCCTGCAATAAATTATAGGGTAAAGGATTTCTCAAGTCAATGAAAATAAGTTATCTCCAGTGAACTCAAAACGACGTCGTTTTGGGATGAAAATGAAGGTGTTTTTGTAATTATAATATATTCCAGGGTTATTTTAGTCTTTATTATTATAATTTTTTAATCTTATAACCCAAAACGACGTCATTTTGAGCTCACGGGAGATAACTTTATATCCAGTGACTGGAGAAATACTTTTCCCTAAATTATAATTACAATAATAATTTGATTTCTGCCACAAAACGACATCGTTTTGTACTCACCGGAGATAACTTATCTCCGTTGGCCGGAGAAATATTTTATCCTTAATTATAATTTTATCTATTGGAGAAATGTTTTACCCTTAATTATAATAACAAAATAGCAATCATTGTACTAATTTTAAATCTTCTTTAGTTAAATGGGTATTTCTTCTTTTTGTGGAGGGTTTAAATGGGTATCTTTGGCTAATCTAAAAGATGATTAACATTCTACAAAAAATAAAATAAAAAATAAAAGATGATTAACAATATGCAATTGCTGTCATTATGCATATATGGGGATTTAATGTTATTATTTTCACACACACACATAAATATAAATATATATATATATATATATATATATATATATATATGAAATTAGGAATTTGTTTAGTTTAAATTTTAGTGAAATTTTTATTTTAATAAATTGATGTTGAAATAAATTTATTTAAAAACAGATGGTAAAATAATTAACTTGTGTTTGAAATTAATTTAACAAATTAGTTTTGAAAAATTAATTTTGTTTAAATGATAAAGTAAAATTACTTTTAAAATTTGATTATATGCGTTTGTTTTTCAAAATTTTATGAGTCTTATAATTAAAAATTTATTTTATTTACCTCAAAAAGTGATTGAATTTATCTTCGCTTAAAATCAACCATGTTCCAGTTCTGTCACAATATTGAAAATAATTGAATCACAAACCAGGAAAGATTTTAGTTGTTTTTAACCTACTAAGAGTATATAAGGGCATGTTTAATTGTGTTTTTTATATAAAGTGTTAAAACTATTTTTTAGAGTAGATTATGAAAAACAATTTTCAAAATAAAAATAAGAAAATTTGTTTGATAATATTGTTTTGAAAATTGTTTTAAAAATTAAAGAAAAATATTGTTTGATAAATTTGTTTTTAAAGTAAAAATAAAACTCAAAATTTATTTGATTTGTAATATTATATCTATGAACATAGAAAACAACAGTTTATATGGCTTAATGAATAGGGGATTTTTTCTTGCCTTGGTCAATTGTTGTGACTAAGAGAACGTTTGTTTGGGCTTTTTAAAAAGTAACTTTTATCTCTTCTTTATTTTAGAAGTGTTTTTTATAAAAGTTAAAACTATTTATATTTTTATAAAAATATTTAATTTTTGAAAAAAATATTTGACTTTTGACTTCTGTTTTTTCTAGAAGTTAAAATTTTTAGCTTCTGAAAAGAAGTAGGTTTTTGACTTTTTTGTGACTTTTGCTTTTTTTAAAAGCGGACATCCAAACAAACTAAAATTGAGAAGTGCTTTTTTTTAAGAAAAAAAATAACTTTTGGAGAAAAAAAAAACCATCCAAACAAGCCCTAAGTGGGGTTGGTGAGTTAGGAAAGAAAACATAGAAACGGATTGCCATAGCAAACGGTGGCTCAAACGGGCATCGCCTCATACAAAAATAGCTTGATTGTTTGTGATAAAAATGATGAAGAAATAGCAAATGATGTAGTTCAATTGGTGTTAAGAAACTGAATAGGTGGAGGTAAGAGTATGTATTTAATCATTCTCAGTATCGTCTTTGGGAGGAATTTAAAGTTTTAATCCTGACCTGAATCGAACTAATTGTGAAACGATGAACTAATTAGAATATCTCAAAAAAAAAAAATGAAGAAATGAATGAAGATAAATATATTCATTTTTCTCCTTCTCTTTTTTCGTCTTTGTTAATCGATTCAGCAAGCAAAAATGGAAACAATATGTTTACTTTCGTTATTAATTAGATTAAAAATTGGAAAGTTAAAAATTAGATTAAAAATATGTTGGGAGTGCATGTTCTCTAATCTTTGATCTAAAAACTAAAAAGGGATATTGTATAAAAAAATTATTCCCACAAAACACTTAATCAAGAGTAGAATTATAAGTGGGAGTGCCTGGGAAAGTGACGGTGAATTTCATAGAATTCCATGTTCAGTAGCACATAATAGAGAAATTTTTTTTCGAGAAAGTTATTTTCTCAATATTTCATTTTGTGTGTATTTTCTAAATCAAAATATCACTGAAAAATATTATTTAGAGGGTGGTATTTCAGGAATTACAGACAATGAAAAAATATAGATTAATTTTTCAGACAAAAATAATCAAACATAGTATTAAAAAAATTAACCCAATATTTTTGGAAATATTTTGGTCTACCAAATAATTTTTTGGTAACATTCCCGAAAAACTCATTTTCCTATCATATTCTCAGAAATCGTGACTTCCATATAAAAAAAATTCTCTTCTACCAAACACCCTTAGCTTATGAATATCTTTAAATCAAATTTAATGTTAATGTCCCGTAATTATATCATTGCCATGCTTTTTTTATGCGTAATAATGAAAATTATAATACAATCCTGAGAGCAAATACCAAATAATCTTCTCATAAAACTTTCGAAGTCTCACAGTAAATGCGTCTTCCTTCATTAAAACACAATGATGACCGCATCTTCCCCATGTACGGCCTATGTACATTTGTTTAGGTCCCCATGACTCAAATTATTTAGGCGTATTTACCGCTATTTAGTGTAGAATTTATTTGACCTTAACACATTTTATGTTGATACGAATAAAAATATTCATTTTTTAAATGAACGCAAATATTTGATATAGGAACAACTAAAACCTGATCACACATAAAATAAAATTTTAAAATCATTTATCATATGGAAAGAGAAAAGGATTCGGGTGATAAATGAAATTAAATTAACTTTGAAGACACAATAAAGGTGAAGATTTGGAGAATACATCTCTCTCAGTTATCAGTGAAATGATTATCTTAACCTTTCATATATGTATCAAACGTTTATTAGGGAGTGCCAATGGCACTGTAACGTTCACATATATGCAAGTTCATGAATGGCAAATAGCAATGGATGAGGCTCTTAGAAATCTAAGGGATACGCTCAAGACACTTTGTTGTCTGGATGGCTGGTCTTACGCCGTTTTCTGGCGCTTCCATCCACATAATTCCACGTAAGCCTTTTTTGTTTTCTTTTTGTTCTATTATATTATATGTCAACCTTGTCTTCTTTCTTTTATTTTATTTTTTTAATGAGAAATGATCATCCAATTCATTTGATATTGCATGTTTGAAACTCCCTCCAGGTTGTTGAACATGGAAGATGCATACTATGAAGATCCATTGGCAGAAGGGATAGTCAATAAGCTTCCACAGGTTCACTTGTTGGGAGAAGGGTATGCTTATTATTATTTACCATACATGTTTGTTTTTCTATTATTGCTTCTTTAGTTTCACGTGTGATAGACCCTATTGTATGGACCAAATTAACCAATGAGGCAAAGTGTGATCTCAAAATTTTCCAATTGCATCTTCACCATAGAGATTCTTTTTAAGTAAAGCCTAAACGCATATATGTATGGCAATGAAAGGACACAGGGCTAATTCAGTTGTTATGTCCTTTCTAGAATTATTGGTCAAACTGCTTCCACGGGCAAGTACAGATGGATGCACTCAGATCATCAAACTGAAGAATCCAATTTGACTATCTGTGAGGTAATAATTTTGACTGTTTTGTAGTTACCATTTCAACTTCTCAACATTTCTTGTCTTTTCGTTCACTTATTACTTGAGAATTTCTTCTTTTTTTATTTTTTTTATTTTCAGCAAGTTGATTCTGATTTGCATCAACAGTTCTCCTCTGGGATAAAGGTACTACAAAGCACCAAGAAGGGAATTGTTGTTGATAATTGAACCTCAAAGCCTCACATTTTTCCATATCTTCTATTTCCATGATTTCTTTACATGCTCAAATACAATTTCTTTGGTTAAAGTGTAGTATTTGTCACTGTAACATACGAAATATATTGAGAAAAATTTTAGTGGTTCGGAACCATTGAATTCGGTGGTCCGTTTTACTAAAAAGGGAAAAAAAAGTATATATTTTTACCTTGTTTTCCCTCTTTTAGTAAAAGGGATCACCGAGTTCGGTGGTTCTGGATCACTAAATTTTTTCTCAAATACACTTATTTAATTGTCAATTTTTTCCGAAGTGCTGGACATTGTACATTGAACAACTATTCTCTAATTTGCAGACAATTGTGGTTATATCCGTAGACAAACCATCGGGGGTGATACAATTTGGGTCCAAAAAGAAGGTTAGTATAAAAAAAGGGCCTGAAATTTATGTCATAGGGTATGAGGTTATGAACATGACATATTAGTTTATAACATTAACTTTGAATTAATAGATAATGATGACTATTAATAGGTTTAGACCTGACATTCAATACAGGAAGCAAGTTTTTGGATATGAATATAAAGAGATTCATATCTGTGATGTAGTTGAACCAGTTGTTCCAAAGTTAGGATGCTAGTTGGCATGTTCACTTCACTTTAGCTATTTCATTATTCTTGTTTTAGACTGGTGGTTTGGTCCTTAATACTCCTTTTCTTATTCCCATTAAGGACAAAATATTTATATCACGGAATATTACGCAGGCAGAAACCACCATACAAACATTTAAACCGACCCCTCAAAAGACCTGGTTCATCATAGCTGATAATTACCACTAAATTTCCACTAACTCACATGTCGTTTCTCAATTTTATTTCCATCATAGCTGATAATTACCAAGTTATATTTTATATAAAATGTTCGTATACATATATAGTGAGGAGCCAGGAAATAATTGTAACCGTGCCAAAAAACCCAGCTAGGTAGAACTTAGCCAGTGCCAAAATTGTACCATTTTTCGAAACCCAGCCAACGCCAAAGCTGTATAATAATTGTTGAGATATATAAAACTATTAATATAGACTCACCCAACAACTTAAGTTTTTGAGTTGAATTGGCTTTTTACATAATATCAGAGTCTCGTGTGTCCCGGGTTCGATCCTCATCGCCCCCTCCACTTTCTCTGTGCATTGTTTACCCTTCAAGCCCATTGGACTTTCGTGCTTTTGGGTTGAATGGTCTCAATGTGGCGCTTTCGTGTGAGGGGGCGTGTTGAGATATATAAAAATATAAAACCATTAATATAACTTCACCCAACAACTTTTTGGGTTGAATTGGTTCTTTACATATATTATTTTTGAAAACCAGCCACTGCCAAGGCCCCAACTGGTCTCAACGTGGCTCTGCCACTGTATACATCCACCACAGCATGCTTGAGTGCTAATGGATTTTGATGTTTTCATTGTTGCAGATTATGGAGAGAATAGGATTTTTGGAACAAACCCAAAGATTGCTCACTGGGATAGAAAATGAGGGAGTTCTTAGTTCATCAGCAAATACACTTCTCTCTCCGGATAGTGAAGATGATGATCTATATGGGTTGTTGGCTTCATTTTCCGCTGAAAATTTATATGACGGGAATCTCAAATATGTTCATTGTGATAACTCTGAAGTGCTAATGGGAAACACTTATTCTTCTGCAAATCCTGATGATTCCTTCCCTTCAATGTATAACATTCTTGAAGAAGGGATGAATCACATGCATGGAAATTCCTCTTGTCTAGGTGACCAATTGACCCCTGCCATAGAAGCTCAAGTGCTATCCTCAGATAGGGATAATATTACTATGATTTTGAAGCCAGGTTCTTCTATGAACAACTCTATTGATGAAAACCCCAGTTTTGGTACATGGAGTAGCGAAATTTCATCATTGGATGATACACTAGGCCAACAATTGGTATCTGAAATAAATGCTCAAGATATTGCAGATGTGCACTGCAAAGAAGCAAATGCATTTTCTTATGACAAACTTGCAGCTGAGGATCCAGCATTGACCTCATTGTATGGCATGAACAGACTGTTAGACCCAACAATAACATTTCCAAACCAATTAGGAAATTCAGTTGATAACCAACTTTCTGTTCAATCTAGCATTTTGTCAGAAGTTAATTTTCCTGATAGCTCAAGTAAGGTAAATGGACCGTCTATGAACTTAGAGCCAATTGATACTTTTGAAGAATTTCCTGAGTTATTCTCCGCAGATGATCTCAGCCAGTTGTTAGCTCTTTCTCCAGATGATAGTATTGACTTAACAGTGACTGCATTGAATAACACACTTTCTAAGTCACAAGAATTTAATCCCATTTCTTCTAGTCTGGTTGATAGTAGTGTTTTTGGTAATGTTCCAGTTACATGTTCAACTGTGCATAATTCCATAGCAGATACAGTCAACTTGGATAATCAACAAGCATCCACAGTTATGCATAGTTCTGGAAATATTTTATTTGATAGCTTGGGACTTGATTTGACATGTGACAAAATTGATGAGTGGTGGGCCAATATGCTTACACCAATGGTGAGTACAGCTGCTACTAATACTACTTTCTCTATTAGCAAATCTGAGTTGAATGTTGCTAGTGGCTCCAGGAAAAAATTATTCTCAGAGTTAGGACTTGATGGGATTTTGAATGGTCAAGCCAATTCCAATGCTTTGAATATTTATAAGGAGCAATTATCAACATATAAAAAGCAGAAGATAGAACATTCAACTGTAAACAGAAATCCAATTCAGTTGCCAAGTCTTGCTTTGTCTAGGAGCTCTAGAGTAGGCTTGTTGCAGCCAGTTTCTAAAGTGGACAGGATAAGCAAACTTGTACCCAAGAAAGAGATATTCCAAAAACCAGAGGTAGGAGGCTTGAGGATTGATGATAGACATGGCAACACTCGGAAGGTTGTTCCAACATACACTCAAAAACCAGTGGAACCCAATAAGGTCATTAAGAAGAGGGCTAAGCCAGGGGAGACAACTAGACCCCGACCAAAAGATCGTCAGCTGATTCAAGAACGCATTGAAAAGTTGCGAATGACCATCCCCAACTGTGGTACAAAGGTAAATGTAAGTTTACCTATAATAGCAAGTAGATATTATTATTTTTTGGATATCAACCCTAATTATCTCTTTGAGACGAGTAGGCTCCTTTGGGTATCCCCATAAGTTTCTACTCTTTGAGTTGACTATGAGACTAATTCCAAATGCGAGCAGGTCAAGGATTAAGGTTTTATGCCTCTTCCCCATATGGCATTAGTGGGGATCGAGTTCCTTCCCCACCCACTCAGCTAACTTCAAACGTCCCTATGATAACAAGTAGAGATTCTTGAATGTACTTCAAACATCCCTATGATAACACGTAGATATTCTATATGATAGAAATTTTCCCATTTCAACTATATTCCCCTAATTCAACCTTTGTGATTTGTGTCAAATTTATTCAAAATCTTATTAGCAGAAATTTTTGCTGCTGACTTTTATTTTATTTAGTCAGTAACATATTGACATGTGCTTTCATGAAAACAGATTAGCATTGATGCTTTGTTAAGTCGCACCATCAGTTTCATGGTCTTCTTGCAAAGCATCACCAAGCATGCAGACAGGATACATGAGCCCTGTGAGCCTAAGGTAATTAATTAATTAAATCATTTTCCTATAGTCAAAAGAAAAAAAAAATTAAAAATTAAGCATTTTAATTCTTCATCATTCAGTATCAAATATGATTGTTTTTGCTTGGAATTTTAGCTCATAAAAGACACTAGGGAAGGAGATAGCATAAATGGTGGTGGTGGTGGTGGTGTTACATGTGCATTTGAAATGACGAGTCAAACGATGGTGTGCCCAATTATAGTGGAGGACATGGGTTCACCAGGCGTAATGCTTATAGAGGTAAGAAAATATGAGAATGTTAGTTTACACTTTACATACAATATGCTATTCTTTTTATATTTGATGACAGTGAATTCATTGGCAATTTGGCATTGCTCATTTGCAGATGCTTTATGAGGAGCGGGGTTCCTTACTTGAGATAGTGGACAAAATTAAGGGGATTGGGCTGAAAATCGTGAAGGGAAACATGGAAACCAGGGAGAAAAAAATATGGGCGCACTTTATTGTTGAGGTTAAAGTTGAGGTTAGTTGTTACTTAAAAAGTTTTAAAACACAACCTCCATGGTAGCTCAATTGGTAACTAAGTGGTCAAGGATTTTGTTTTGGTCAGGGAAACCGCCTACCCTGGGGATACCTTTATCTACCAAGAAAAAAAAAAAAAAAGGTTTTAAAACACAACATCTAAATGGGGTGACGTGAGTGCAATTTTTTCTCTCTATCCTTTCTGGTTTTGTCTGTTATATTTCCTTTTTTATAGACAGAGTAATTGGAATGATAGAATGGATCCAATTAATTAGATCAGAAAAATTTCACCCATTCTTTCATGTATCAATGGTCGGCCATTAAAATCATAATTTTTTCTTATTCATTTTATGAATTTGGTTATTGATATGTGAATGAATGATTTGAAGTTTTTTTTTTTATACATTGGCGGGAATTGAATACATAACCTAATATAAACTTCCCAAATTCATTATTACTAGACCAATTCTAGTGGCTTAATGACTCGAAGTTTTAACTTGATATGGGCATATCAAAACAAGAGATTAACGGATCTCTTCCCATGAAATAAATCATTGTTTGGGAGTTTTCCCATTGATAGAATAGAATGACTAAGAAGGGGAACAATTCCACCCACTCGTCAAATCTATCAACTTGTTATATCTTTAAATTTTTTCTTGGGGGTTGATATGAAAAAATTTTGTCTTCTTTTTTGAATAATTAGTTGCATTTTTAACCTTAACCATTCTTGCTCTCTCATTGTTTTCTCAAACCATTCCAACAAGAGCAATATGCATGATTTGTTTTCTTTTTTTCTCTTTTTTTGTACAAGCACTTGAACCCTCCGAATAAAGTATTTTTTGACATAGAACCAGAAAGATTTTACTCAAGTATATCTTGTCACTAAGGTTGTGCACTTTTGTATTGTCTGCTTCATGCATTTTAATAACAATACACCCCACAAATGGACTCTGTGTGCACAATGAAATCAACTTTTGAATGTGTAAAAAAGTCAGGATTTGAATATTTGGTCATAATATTACAACATGTATTAGATACTTTTATTCTTGTTAAACATTTACAATTTTTTATTAAATCATAGTGTTGAGATATATATATAGTCCCACATTGGTTGTATGAGCAACTAATGTGGAGTTTATAAGGCCTTAGGCACTCCCACCCTTTGAGCTAGCTTTTGGGGTGGTGGTGTATCTCAAGGTTCTTTACCCATAGAATAATATTTTTAAAGTTGATTTAAATTTTTTTAAGCTGAATAATCTGTTTTAAGCTTTATCATTGACTCATATAAGAATTAAACTTTAGATTTAAAAAATAGTACTAGCAGTACTTAAGTTAATAATTCATTACCCTCTAACAATAGAGTGGTATTTTTTATGCTTTTCACCCCACGCCATTCCAAATTTGCATCTTCAAAATTTTCAAGCACATCCTAGCTAATAATACTGATTTTTCCATTTTGCAGAAGGACAAGAGACCTGTAACAAGGATAGAAGTATTTAGAGAACTTCTACAACAAGCAAACACATTTGGAACTGATTATAAGCATAGTAATGCTATTGAAGGAGTTTACTTCCCATGGTCATGAAGACTGATTGACACAGTTCAAGTTCAGAAACACTTGGAGCATTGAATGTGGAACCATCACATTGAATCTGGATCGGCATGAACATAGATAAGAGATTAGTAATAGGATACAATTAGCCACGACGGGGTGATATTTGTGTCCATGTAGGTGAAGAAATGTGAGGTGCAAAATCATGTGTCAAGGAATTGCTAGGTACATCTGTAATTAACACGCTACAACAGTTTGACATTGTAATTTATTAACAGATATACACAGTTACCCAATTCCCATTTTGTAATTTTTCGTTTGTTACTCTTTTCTGTTATCTGCTGTTTGCCTTTTTTTCTATTGCTGACTCCCTCACTTGCGTATTTCACGGGAGTTTGTTACTTTGTATTCTCTCCTATATATTGGGAGCTCTCAAGGCATTGTACTACACTGATTATAAAGATAATGAAACCTGCATTTTATTTTTCACCCGATTGCTTTTCTGCTTCTGTATCTGTAAAATGGTATCAGATTTAACAGTTCTTTCCTAGTCACTGCTCTGGCCTTTTTCCATGGCTCGTGGCAGTGCTAATAGTAATACCTCTAATCCCAATGGTGGAGGTTCTTCTGGCCCATCTCAATCCGTTGATGACACCAATAGTCCTTACTATCTCAGTAATGGTGATCATCCCGGTTTGATTCTGGTCACTCATTCCCTCACTGGTTCGAACTTCATCTCCTGGTCCAGAGCTACACTTATAGCTCTTACAGCAAAGAACAAATCATCCTTTGTTGATGGTGTTCTCCTTCGTCCTTCTCAGGACCATCTTCTGTTTCATGCTTGGAATCGATGTAATTCCATGGTCATTTCCTGGCTTCTGAACTCAGTCTCCAAGGATATCGCTGATAGCTTGATGTATTTTACCAATGCCTATGACATCTGGACCGATCTTCGTCATCGCTTTCACCAAGCTAACGACCCTCGTATTCTTCAATTGAAACTCCAGATCTCATCTCTGCATCAGGGTGCCCTTTCCATAAACACTTACTACACCCGTTTGAAAATTTTATGGGATGAGCTTCTTGATTACTCCCCTTCCTATCCTTGTACATGTGGTGCTTTACGGTCCATTACCAGTGATCGTGACCAGGACCATGCCATGCAATTTCTCATGGGTTTAAATGATTCCTTCTCTTTGATTCGGGCACAGATCCTTCTCATGGATCCCCTTCCGTCTTTGTCCAAGGTTTTCTCCTTGGTTCTGCAAGAAGAACGACAGAGGGAGATTACATCCTCGGTCTCTGTTACTCATGATGTTGCTCCTCCACCGTACATAGCTTCTCCACCTTCCGTTGCTGCTGCCACTGGGGGAGTTCCACGCCGTCAGCGCCCTTTCTGCACCCATTGTAACGGTTTGGGCCACACTAAAGACAAATGTTTCAAGTTGCATGGCTACCCACCATGGTATAAGCCCAAATCGACCAGGCCCAATCTACCCCCTCACTCAAACGCCAGCGTTTCAGCTATTGCTGATTCATCCTCCCATTCTCATTCCTTTACACCACATCAGTACCAACAACTCCTCACCCTAATTTCATCGAACCCCACCTCACCGTCTTTTTCTCCACCGCCTTCCCCAAATCTCGATATTAACCCCACCGTTGCCAGCTTCAGTGGTGAGTTCCCCTCTTCCTTGCCTTCTTCTTGCTGGGTTCTGGACACCGGAGCTACTCATCATGTCTCCTGTGTTCCTTTATCATCAGCACACACCCTTTCCACATATGAATCCACCGTGTCTCTTCCCAATGGAACGGTTGTTCCGGTGACCTCCAAGGGGTCTTGTTTTTTTTCTGATTCTCTCACCCTTACTGATGTTTTATTTGTTCCTGTTTTTTCTTTTAATCTGTTGAGCATTGGTGCTCTTACTCGTCATACTGACATTGTTGCTCATTTTGTGTCTTCCCATTGTTTTCTTCAGGAACGTCTCTCGGGAAAAATGATTGGGATTGCTAATCTGGTTTGTGGGTTATACATCCTTGATTCTGCTGCTCTTCTCCCCACAAATCATGTTCCCCCACCCCTTTGTTTTTCTTTTGTTCAAAAGAATGTTGCCTTATGGCACTCTAGACTAGGTCACCTCTCTGTACCAGTCTTATCATCAATGAAAGAATTTTTACATTTGAGTTCTTGTTCTGACAGTTTACATTGTAATATTTGTCCTTTAGCTAAGCAAAAGCGTTTACCATTTTTGTTAAATCCACAATTATCTCTTCAACCTTTTGACTTAATCCACTGTGACATCTGGGGCCCATTCACCCCTGTCTCCATTGATGGTTTTCGGTTTTTTCTTACACTTGTGGATGATTGCACACGTTTCACTTGGATTTTTTTTTCTTAAATGCAAATCTGATTTTTCCTCAGTTTTCACTAATTTTTATACATCCATTATGAATCAGTTTCGTGTGTCCATCAAGTCTATCCGTTCTGACAATGCACCTGAATTTAACATTCCTTTATTTTCATCTAAAGGGATTGCAGTCTTTCACTCCTGTGTCGATAGACCTCAACAAAATTCTGTGGTCGAACGTAAACACCAACACATTCTAAATGTTGCTCGTGCTCTTCATTTCCAATTGCATCTCCCTCTCCCCTATTGGCAGGAGTGTGTCTCAACTTCTGTTTATCTTATTAATCGTACACCTTCTCCTGTTTTGTCCAATAATACTCCCTTTACTCTTCTTTACAAACAGCCGCCGAAATACTCTCACCTTCGTGTTTTCGATTGTCTTTGTTATGCCTCCACACTTACCCGCAATAGACACAAGTTCTCCCCTCGGGCTCTTCCTGCAGTTTTTCTTGGTTACCCAGCTGGTTACAAGGGTTATAAGCTGCTGGATCTCAATTCCAATCGAGTCTTTGTATCCCGGGATGTCGTTTTCTTTGAATCTGTTTTTCCATTTGCCTCTTCTCCTGTATCTTCTACTCCTCTTGTTTCTATACCTGATACATCCCTACCTACTCAACTCACCACTGCTGCTGTCCCCAAACGTCCTTCAAGAGCCACTCATCCCCCTTACTTACCTTAAGGACTATGCCTGTTCTACCACAACAGCTATCCTATGTCCCACTCTCTATCCTATCATCATCTTTCCCCTGCTCACTTGGCTTTTATCAACACCTTGTCCTCCCATTATGAACCATCTCATTATTCCCAGGCTTCTCAGTTACCCGAATGGTGTACTGCTATGCAACATGAAATATTTGCTCTTGAGCAGAACAAGACTTGGGATATTGTTTCCCTACCCCCTGGTAAATCAGATATTGGATGCAAATGGGTTTACCGCGTCAAATGCAATGCTGATGGCACTCTTCAAAGGTACAAGGCTCGCTTGGTTGCACAAAGTTACTCTCAAAGGGAAGGCATTGACTATTTTGAAACTTTTTCTCCTGTCATCAAGCCTACCACCGTTCGCCTACTTCTTGCTCTTTCTGCAATTCATGGTTGGTTTCATCACCAATTGGACGTCAATAATGCGTTCCTTCACGGTGATCTCAGTGAGGAGGTTTATATGAAATTGCCTCCTGGTTATGGTTGTCACAGCACGTCACTTCCTCCAAATCCAGTTTGCCGATTAAGGAAATCTCTTTATGGCCTCAAACAGGCCTCTCGCCAATGGTTTCAGAAGCTTAGTTCCACGTTGCTTTCAATGAATTTTTCACAATCTGCAACGGATCACTCTTTTTTTTGAAATATAATGGCACAATTATGCTTGTTGTGCTTGTTTATGTTGATGATGTCATTGTTGCCTCCAATGATTCTAACACTATTCAGCAGTTTATTTCTTCCCTTGATAGCTGCTTCAGGTTGAAGGATCTTGGCTCGCTTAAATACTTCCTTGGTGTTGAAGTGGCTCGGTCATCCACAGGCATCTTTCTCAGTCAACGCAAATATATTCTTGATATTCTTCATGACACTGGTCTTTCTGGATGCAAGACCAAATCTACTCCAATGGAACCAAACCTGACTCTTTCCCAACATACTGGTGACTTGCTGCCAGACCCCACTCCTTTTAGAAGACTTATTGGCAGGCTGATTTACTTATCATTTACTCGACCAGACCTGTCCTTTGTTGTGAACCGACTCAGTCAATTTTTATCTGCTCCTAGAGTTCCCCACTTACAGGCTGCCCATCGTGTTCTAGCCTACCTCAAGCACACAGTTGGTCAAGGTATCCTCTTCTCGTCCGAATCTGCGTTACAACTCAATATTTTTTCTGATTCTGATTGGGCAAGCTGCCCTGATACCCGCCGCTCCATCTCTGGCTTCTGTGCTTTCATTGGTAACTCTCATATTTCTTGGAAGTCTAAGAAACAATCCACTGTATCAAGGTCTTCTGCAGAAGCTGAGTATCGGTCTATGGCCAATGCCACTTGTGAAGTTATCTGGATTCTCTCTTTACTGCATGATTTTCACATTGTTCATCCCTCTCCTGCACACCTGTTCTGTGATAACAAGGCTGCCCTCCACATTGCTGCCAACCCCGTCTACCATGAGCGTACAAAACATATTGAAATCGATTGTCACCTCATCAGGGAACACATTTCCAAAGGTTCACTGCAGACTTTCCATGTTTCTTCCAACAACCAACTTGCGGACCTGTTCACCAAGGCTCTTCATCCCTCACAATTCAACTTTCTTCTTTCCAAGATGGGAGTTACAAATATCCACTCTCCATCTTGAAGGGGGGTATTAACAGATATACACAGTTACCAATTCCCATTTTGTAATTTTTCGTTTGTTACTCTTTTCTGTTATCTGCTGTTTGCCTTTTTTTTTATTGCTGACTCCCTCACTTGCGTATTTCACGGGAGTTTATTACTTTTTATTCTCTCCTATATATTGGGAGCTCTCAAGGCATTGCACTACACTGATTATCAAGATAATGAAACCTGCATTTTATTTTTCACCTGATTGCTTTTCTGCTTCTGTATCTGTAAAATAATTCATTGAACCCCGGATAATTTCACTTGGCCTAACCACAAATTCTTCCCTAGTGTTTGTGCTGTTTCATTTTATGATTTGTACGTAAGAAGATAAAAGATTGATTAACTTGGTATTTTGCATGTTGACTCCTCCGCCTTGCTCTCTATGGCAGTTTCTTGCTTGAGTGGACTTTGAAAATGAAGGTTGTCAACTTGTGTTTCTATTCGCCACAGGCACTGGTGGACTCAGAAAAATTTCTTTATGTCTGCATATTTAGTGGCGGAGGTTCGGGGGCAGTGCTGCCGAAATATTTTTTTTTGTAAAGAAAGTTTAAATTAACGCTTGAATCGTTCATAATCTAGTTACTTCCATAACAAAGGATGAAGAAATTATGGGAATGGGTACATGACACGGGTGGAAGAATAAGTTTTTTCTCTACTCAATTTGTCTTGCTACGTTGTATTAATCATCTCTGTACGTTGCTACGTTGCTAACTAATATAAGAATAAATATCTTATTTGGTCCCTAACAAAAAATTCGGTCCCCACTTTAGTCCATTATAAAAAAATAGTCACTTGGTCCCTATAAAATTTAAAGTGGACTCATTTTAGTCTTTTTGAGGGAATAATACAGGTCTTTTTTGAATTTGTGTAGGACTACGATTTTAACTAAATTAATCCACTTTGAATTTCTTAGGGACCTCCTCGAGACTAATTTTTTATAAGGGACTAAAGTGGGAATTATATTTTTTGTTAGGAACTTAAAATGATATTTACTTTTAATATAAATATTGAACCAAGAGACAAATAAAGATTTACATAGCTACAACAACAACAAAAAACTAAAATCCAAAATCTTATGTCTTCACTTGCGGACATAAGTGCCCACCTAGGTCCGCCAGTGGCCCCAGGTTAGAGCCAGCAACAACATAGTCATTTTTTATTTTTTATTTTTTGTAAATATCAAATCTTAATAGACTTAACTAATCCAATTTCGAATTTGTGCCTCTGCACCCTCCCCAGGAATTGAATTTATTACCCTTTGGGCAGGTCAAGTCCTAGGATCTAGTTGGGTTGCTATTAGACTAACAACTCTTTAGTTTATCATAGTCATATTTGGATATGATCATGTATGTTAAGGTAAAAGCATCAGGGCAAAAATTTATGAATCTATGTTTATTCCAAAATGCCCATAAAATTAGAATGACCTATATACAATTGGAATGGCAACTAAACTTTCAAGTGACAAATTGAAGTTTCTTTCTTTGTGAGGTGATATTTTAATTGATGGTCATCGTCATCAGTCACTCAAATGTTTTCATGTTATGGTACCAATATTAGGTAAATAGATGTGCAATCCTGCTTCTGCAGAAGTTTTCCACAATAAAAAAAAACAAAAGAGTACGAGCACAATATTTTATGTTAATGGGGATATGGTCCTTGTTGTAACCAGTCAATTTATTATGAAAAAGTAAAAACATATATGAGACGTCAGAAGAGATAATGATTCGATCGTCCGCACTAATACGGACACATACGAATCAAGTACAAAGCATTTCCAATGGGAAAGCTAAAATAAAATAGTCTACATATTTATGATTGGTGCAACTGCAAATTTAAACCTTGGATTAAGGCTAACGTTAACAAATGATGGTAATTCGGTTGACATTAGAAAATTGAGTAGGTTGGGATGAGAGCATATATTTGATTCTTCAAATTTAAAGTTTTAATTTTGAGACCCGCCTCGAATCTGATTAGTCGCAAAGCAATAAATAAATTAAAATATCTCCAAATAAAAAATGACACATATTAGAAGAAAATTTTTATAGTTTGAGTTCGAGTCCTGAATATACAGCTACCTTAAAATTTAGTAGGGAAAATTTTACCACCCTTTATAGTTTTACGTGGCACAAATCCAGATTAGTGGGTGTTCATTGTCAATCGAATACCGGATGATTTAAAAAAGACTAAAAGAAATTGTTGATAGTTGGTTTGTCATTTCAGTAAGAGTTCAATGCTGTTGGAGGAGATAAGTGCTCCAAAGTGCTATCAGAAGAAACAAATATGGAATTATCAATTTTAAATTCCACAACTCTCCTTTGTCTCAAAATGTTTAAAGCTTTTTTAAAAAAGGAAGCATCCTATTCATGACCTAATTCATTCAGTTAATTTGTGAAGGACCAACAACAGAGACAGAGAGAGCTTCTTTAAGATCTTAGTGTGGTGCCCATGTCCTAATTCCTAACTTTCTTATCCTAATGCTGCAACAGTGGAAGGAATCTAATCATCGAGCCACTAAGAAACAAGTCAAAAGTATATGCGGTTTAACAGAAGAAATGCTAGCTATGGTGGACCATAGCTGCAAGGCACGATGTTGTTCTGTTGTTCAAGCTTTTCCAGATTTAGATATATTATAGATATAAAATTGAATAAGCTGCTGCCACGAATTTTGGTTTTAGGTCAGTATTAAAGGAAAAAAGCTTGATGGCTTATTATACAATTTACATGCAAGTGCTTCATGACTTGCACGATATATCTCATATTATAAAATATGAGTGCGCCCACAAGTTGCTAAGTTTTTTATTCTATCACTATCATTCAGCTAATGCAATACATGCATGCAACTAAAATTAATTTAGAGGGTAACAACATTTGTGACCTATGAATAATTAGCCATTTCGAGATATTTGTACAATTCTATTATGAAACTTTTATAGAAAAGGCTTATTGTATATGTATTGTTGCCTATGATATAAAACATGTAACCAAAAAAATAAAAATAAAAAGAAAAAGAAAAGATTCATAACAATTTGCATGTTGCTTGTTGAATGGTTGGTTCACATGTATGTTTTAATGTTATACTATGTATGTGTATGCCTTTTTGTGCACGCGTGTGCATGTGTATGACAGAGAAAAACAGAGAAGATGTAAACCATTTGTGTCAATTGTCCAACAATCTAAATCCTCACTACTAAAAAAAGAATATACTGATTATTTATAAGACGTTACAAATATGCTGTTTTGTCTTATACTGCCGGAGAGTGAGATTTGCAACACATGTCTCTATATATAAACTATGTGTATGCATACTCAACAGTCACATTCTCTCTTATGCACAATTGCACATTCATATTTTAGTAACCATTTATTCTACTTAGATCTTGTGATAAAAAAACATGGCTGATAACAAGAAAGTGGAATGGAGGATCAAGATGGCAAATGGTTCATCAGAGAAAGCAGGGCAAGCTTGCATGTGGGGAGTTATATCAGCTCTTGCTTTCAAGGTGTGCAATTTTCTTAAGAAAGCATGGGAATTAGGGGTGAATGACCCTAGAAAATTCATCCATTGCTTGAAGGTAGGGATAGCACTTACCACTGTTTCACTTGTCTACTACATGAAGCCTTTGTATGATGGATTTGGAGGAAATGCTATATGGGCAGTTATAACAGTGGTTGTAGTGTTTGAGTACACAGCAGGTATGTAGTACTAAGTACTAACCATATTGTACATAGAACTAAAATAATATATTGTAACCAAATAGTGGTAGCTCAGTTGACGCAAGAGAGCTGAGCAGGTGGAGGTGAGAGTAAGTATTCGATCCTCTCCAGTATCATCTTTGGGAGGAATTTAAAGTCTTAATCCTGAACTCGCCCTGAATCGAACTAGTCGCGGAGCGATAAATTGATTGAAATATTTCCAAAAAAATAATATATTGTATTATTGTCAACAATTGAAACCTCACTCATTTGATTTATCATATTTAAAATTGCAGGTGCTACAATATGTAAATCTATAAACAGGATCTGTGGAACTTCCCTTGCTGGGTTACTAGGCATTGGTGTTCATTGGGTTGCTAGTAGAGCTGGAAAGCAATTTGAACCGTTTATTGTTGGCGTCTCAGTCTTTCTCTTAGGTAATAAACATTAAACAAGATAAAATTTTCCATACATGTATAACAATAAGTTATTTTTTTCTTTAGGAATTGGCATTATTTATAGGATTCAATGTTTCTCCTATCATGGAAGATAAAATTAATTCCTGTTATTTCAAAAAGGAGTCGTCGATTTGGATTAGGAGAAAACAATTATATTTATAAAAACTAATATAACCACGTAATAAATTAGAATTACAAAAATATATTTCTCCAAACATGTCGTTTTGGAATCACATGAATAAGTTATCTTGTATGACAAGAAAAACATTAAACCCTTAATTATATACGTCTTTTATCTTTGTAATTAAATAAATAACTGATTAGTTAAATTGGTGTGTCTTCAGCTTCTGCAGCAACATTCTCTAGATTCATCCCCACCATAAAGGCTCGTTTTGATTATGGTGCAGTGATATTCATCCTCACTTTCAGCTTGGTTTCAGTATCTGGTTATAGGATTGATAAATTGTTGGATCTGGCACAAGAAAGGTTATCCACCGTTATAATTGGCACTATCTTATGCATAATAGTCAGCATGTCCATTCGCCCCATTTGGGCTGGTCAAGAGCTACATGTTTTAACCACCGGAAACTTAGACAAACTGGCCAATTCCTTACAAGGTTAGTCTTCAATATTCATTTTCATTTCATTTTTAATAGCTTGCTAAAATTTTATCGCCACTGATAATAATGTACACAATTATACATCTATGCTTCAGGTTGTGTTGCTCAGTACTTTAGTTCTAGCGAAGCCCAAGAAACAGTATGTGATGAAGTGTGTGACAAAAAGTTGCTAGGTTACAAGTGTATTCTAAGTTCCAAAGCATCAGAAGATTCTATGGTACACACTACATGTCCTACAACTGTTTGTGTTAATTAAATTCCAATATAGATTAAACAGGAAGAATCTTTTTATTCCGGTTTAAAATTAAGAAGTTTTATTTCCTATCTTATATGTTGATTTTCGTTCATTTAAATATTATAGTTTATTGAACTATACTCATAAATTAATTATTAATTATAAATAAATTATAGCATTTAAATGGATAAAAATAAACAACTGAGATTGAGAGTGAAATTTTTTAATCTTATACCGAAATAAAAAAAAAATCCCTCTTCTCGGTTAAATATTTGGAGTTTGACCCAATTAACTTGTTCCACTGTAGGCTAATTTTGCAAGATGGGAACCTGCCCATGGTCACTTCAACTTCCGCCATCCATGGAGGCAGTATCTTAAAATTGGAGCATCCATGCGCACTTGTGCTTCTGTCATAGATGCTCTTATTGGATGCATTAATTCAGAAAATAAGGTAATATCTAAATTCCTAATCAAAGAGACACATTGAAATACAAGCTAGTCTCTTAGAGCATCATTTCAATAATTAATTAAAGGGAAAAAGGTATTTATACAAGTTGTGTCTTTTTAGTGTGTTTATATTATGTCTTACTATATAGTGTTAATACAAAAAATTGCTTTTTTTCTTTCTCTCCAATCACATCAGCTGATATGTAAAGTGAAAAAAAAAACAAATTTTCATATTATAATTATGTCTTACTGATAAGACATAGTGTAAGACACTAAAAGGACACTAACTGCGCCTTTAATTAAAATGCATAAGTAATACTAATTCAGCAAAACCAAATTATCAATAAAATTTACAATTACGAAAATAGATTATAAGATAAGTATTTATAACCAATTAATTTACATAATTTTTGTAGGTCACCAATGACGTCAAGAATCACATTAGCAACATTTCACTGAAAGTGGGAGCCAACTCTGCAGGGGTCATAAGAGAGCTAGTGAATACAATAAGGAATATGAAAAAATCATCTGAAGTTGGTGTTTTAGTTGCAGAGATGAATAGTGCTGCACAAGAGCTCCAAGATGTACTAAAATCTTATCCAAATTTGGTTAACACACCCCCATCACATAATGACCAAGGCACAGAAACAGAACAAGCATCCTCATCCTCTGGGGAAGAATTGGCTCCAAAAATTGAAATCTCACTCATGGATGTTATTCAAGTGGGAACTGTAGCTTCTTTGCTTATTGAAATTGTAGCACGTGTGGAACACATTGTGAGCACTGTTGAAGAACTATCAGAGTTAGCAGAATTCGAGCCAGTGATGTGCATCAAATCTAAACAAAATATAGAAGACAATAACAAGTCCTTCCTGAACGAACAGAAAGATGATGAAGACATGAAAACACTCCAAATAGTCTGAAAATTTTAATGATACGTATAGTACATAGTTTGTATATTCTTTTATCAATCACATGATCGCATTTTATGTAAGATCAGTGATTAAAAGAAAAACAATCTGAAAGGGACATGGTTTTGACACACTGTTTTTGCCAGTCCATTGTACGGGTCAAACATTAATTTTCATTGGATCTCAATATGATGGGCTTTCCCCCATGCTCATGACTCATGATTATGATAATAATATGATATAAAATTGCTGAGCTAGTTGTTATGTATAATCCGTAGTCCTATTCTGCTTTATCTATTTTTTATGCAAAATTGATTTCTACTTTAATATTGCCTATGCTGAAGCTTATGTATCCTGCAACAAACTATTTTATTGGTCTCACTCACCCATGACTTTCTCAACATTAAGTCATTACTTGCTTGTGAAATTAGGGTGTTAATTGGTGGTTTGAAGTATACAACTACATCTACCAAATATAGAACCTTTTTCTTCTCTATGATACATAGCAATTATATATAGATTTCTCTTCCTTTCGTACTTTTATTTTATTTTATTTTTGTTTGATACCATCATGTGTAAGTGTTGAAAGTTTTAATGAATTCGACTAATTTGATTTCGAGTTTGTGTCTCTCCTCGTACTTTTTAAAAATTGCAACTCTTAGAAAACAAACTAACCATCCTTTAAACAAGTCAAATCCTGAGGTCTGACTAGGTCAGCATTAAACCAACAACTTTAAGATTCTTTTGTTCTCTTTGGGATTATATGTGAAGTTAAATTTCAGATGAAATCCTACCAATAATCATAACACTACCAATCTTGCTATTTACAACTATAATACTATAACAAAGATTCCATAGCACTAGCTATCATGTAAAACAGCTCATTCACTGAACCAATGTACTCTCAAATTAGAAAAGTAGCTTTAACAAAACCTATAGACTTCTGTGCATGCTAAAAGATGGTTTTTTCCCTTTTTTTCGTTTATTACTTCCTACAATTGATAGTGGACTTCTTGGCAAAATACCTTTCCTTTTTGGCATATTTATTTAATTCCTAGAACTTTCTTCAACTCCAAATATCACTCATACCTCATCAAAATAAGGGTGACTAGAAGAAACTAAGTTCTATAGCAATACAAATAGGAAAACACTGTTGCATTGGTAGTAATTCTTTCCCTCATAACTTAAATAGTGAAAGCTTGACATAAGTTGTGAGTTAAAACCAATTAACAAAATGAATAAAATTGAAAAAAGAAACACTAATCACTCTGCTTGAGTGACAACTAAAATTTAAGTGAACAACATGACCGAAACTTGAACTTGTTAATACCTACACAAATATAGAAATAAAAAGAAAGTAGTGCCGTGCAAAATAACTCAGCCGAACCAAATTGTATTTTTTAATCTATTTTGAGAATTAAATTGATTTTATATATCATTTTAAAAATTGAACCAAACCAAAAGAATCGTTTCGGAATCAATTTAGAACTAATTTGCATATTCCAACTAGTTTTGAAATATGAATCAATTAGGAAAAAATAAAACTAGTTCAAATTAAATAAACCAATTTGATTCGGTTTAAAAACAAAACCAATTCGAGTTAAACCTTACTCACCCCTAAATGAAAAAAAAAAAAATTAGACTCGTTACTTCAAAATTGAAGTAATTAATTAGTTGAATTTTCTATCAAACATATTGACACAAATGATAAGAAGTTTGTGTCTCTTAATCACATGTCTCAAATTCGAGCCCTGACAATAGAAAAAATGGTCTTGGGAGAACCATCCCCTATATAGAGTCCAACAATACTCGAATCAGATTAATCAGAAGAATGAACTTATTGAAGAGACTAAAAAAAAATAGTTGAAGTTTCTTTATTAATTGTTAGACGCTTGTCTCTGATAATCAAATTCCTATACTGCTTGACACGCTCGGAATCAAGTTCACTGGCTTCCTCCATGAATTACAAGTGATAAAGCCACTGGTAAAGAGAGAAAACTCGGATTAATATATATTTATATAATTAAGCATTTGAATAGAAACCTAAGACAATGAAAAAATATATAATATACTTGACAATGGCAATACACCGACTGACAAACAAAAGGAAGAATTAAGTCACTAGAATCATTCTAGTGACGAGGGAATGTAACAGGATATATGTTCGATTCTTCAATATATTAAAAAAAAAAAAAAAAAAAAAAAAGACGACTTCCACCTAATATCCGATTTGACAACCACCTATTAACCAATATGGCATAGACACATCATTACTGTTAATTTGCTTATAAACCTTAATAAGGAATGTTGCAAGCTATCTATACTTTGATCCAAATTCATTACGAAAATAATCAATCAAAAACTATTTAAATATATATGCATATACTTTTATATATATCCTTTCTAATAAAGAGAGGTTATTCTGCATATTCAAATAGTTGGAGCTCCACCGAGCACTGGGATTACTATATGTCTATATGAAAGAATTTTGGGATACACCACCTCAAAAGTTAGCTTAAAGGGTGGAAGTGTCCAAGGCCTTATAAACTCCACATTAGTTGCTCATATAACCGGTAAGAACTTGCACCGTTAATTAAGGAAGTTAATTAATTAATTATGTGAAATTAGGAAATAATTCCATAATTGACCCTAATAATTATTATGAGGCTTAAATAAATATAGAAAGTGGTTAATAATGCCGAAAGTCGCTTTTCTGACGAAAAGTGCAGATATCGGCTCTGCTAGTCGATATAAATGCGTACCGAAAAAGTATCCCGGAAAATTATAATAAGTGCATGAATATTACTAGAATAATATATAGGACTTGTAAAACAAGTTTCAAGTTAAAATAATGAGAACTGGTGCCAGAAACTGATATTGGCTATAAAAAGCGCGTACCGGAAAGGTGCTGCAAAAAATATAATAAAAATATGATAATTCTTGTAAAATTGATTAGGTTCAGAATCCTGAGTTTGGGATTAAAATGCTAAGTGTAGCAATTAAAGTTAATACTGTGTGTTAAAGGCTTAAGTGGGCTATATATACTCATTCTTTGGGCACAAAACCCTAGAGATTCTGATCCTACATGAGTTGTTGGTGGTTGGTCAGCTGGTGGTTGGGTTCATGGCCTTTCTTCACCATTTTTGTGACCAAGTTGTCACCTTTGTTTCATCTCTTCATCTCTAAACACCATTGCCTTGTGTGGGTTGGTCTTGTGAGTGACTTCCTTGCTGAGTTGTAGCCTCTGGTTGAGTGTGTGGAGGTGCTGACATTGAGGGTTGGCTTGTGGGAGCTTGGGGTTGGCACTTTGAGCTTCAAAGTGTGATCCTTGTAGAGAAAGAACTCATCTTGTGTGGTATTTTCGTGTGCCTTGTTAGTCAGAACTGTAGAGGCAGTATGGTGAGCTCCAAGAGCCTTTCTTCCTGAGTTTTGAGCTTTGGTAAGTGTCACCAACCTTGATCATGAGTTTAATGGGTTAAAGTTGATGTTTTGATATGTTTAATGAGTTAAACAAGTAACTCACTGGAATGTGAACTTAAAACAGAGTAAAGATGCATGCTTTAACGTTTAGAAGTGTTAAAAGTGGAACCTTTGGATGATATCTTCGCGAAAATGCAGAACTGCATTCTGTCGTGAAATATCCGGATATGGATATCCAGATATTGATATCCGGATATGTAGTTCAGAGATATCCGGATATGGGGTTTTGTGATATCCGGATATGTCCCCGAGGAATATCTGGATATTCTGGATTTCGAAGAACAGTAGCTTACTGTTCATCCAGAACTGATGTTTGGGGTTTGTGGACCCTAGTTTGAGGAAGCTGAACTTCTGTGATAATTTAACTAAGTCAGAATCAAGTGATTAAGGGCTTATGGCTTTGTGAGAAGCCTAAAGACGTAGAACGTAAGAAAAGGCGTTGTCTTAATGTTGTATGCTTGTGGAGCATGTTGTTGATATATTATTGGTCCATAACAGATTGTGATTCTGCTGTGTTTGGACTTTGAGCTGTGGACTCTTGGCTTGGATTGTTAGCTTGCGATGTAAGCTTTCGTGTCCTCGGTTTAGCCATGTTGTGGTTCCACCATGTCCCATGGGGGTATGGTTATATGCATGCTGTGTTACATACTTTGATATATATTGAAATGCTTTTGAGCTTGTATTGTGCAATGGCTTATAATATGTATGTGGTGTTCACCCGATGGGATGGTATCCTAAGGGTAGGTACGGCAGGGCGCGTACTGTGTGGGTAATAGACGTATTCCTACACTTCTCTGGCTAGTAGATTATTGTATTGACACACATGACATGATTATCTGCTGCATTGCACTATTTTGGAAATGATATTGTTAAACTGTTTTGGAATTTATATTGCACATGTAAGTGAGCTTGGAGTGGAAGATCCTTGAGGACCCCTTGTCTTATTGAGATTTCTTGTTTAGAGATCTCACCCCACGTTTGGGGCGCTTATTTCAGGTTCAGGTAGTATGGGAGCTGATGCCTCTGGCGGCAGGAGGCCAGAGCTCAGTTGATGATATTGTTGTTTATTATGCTGACATGTAGGATGCTGGATATTCTGCTGATGTTATGTTTTTAGTTGCTTCTATTACGTTGTTGATGTTGAGATTTCTGTTGGGCTTGTGCCTTATTTGGGTGAGAATGGGGTTTGTCCATGCCACTTTATGTTAGTACCTTGAGTTGAGTTGTATAACTTAGTAGATTGTCCGGTCTACATGTTGTACTTCCGTGACTAGAGACTTATATCTGTTATTTTAATTAATAAGGTATTTCAGTTAGTTGTCTTTTACAATTTACATACAGGCATGGTTTTATTTAAATGATTAATTAAGCAAGTTGGTAATGATAATGACGTCATAAATAAAAAGAAAAAGATATTCCACATTTTTAATTAAGCGCAGCTTAATACGATGATATGATAACATTACCGGATATATAGAGGGTGTTACATTTTATGGTATCAGAGCAATGGTTCGAGGAAAAAGCCTGTATGTATTGCAATGATTAGGATGATTGGTTGTGTCTGTCTTGTGTGTTTGCTCCGTTGGATTTTATTATGATGATGCATATGTGATCACATTGTGTGGGCCTGATCAACTCATAATTTGTGTAGCTTGTGCAGAGTCATGGTAGGATCCAAGAGAACACGACAGACTGTTGAGGGTCAACCCGACCCAATCCTGACTACATTGACTGAGATGCAGGATGCCACTAGATTGGCCAACGTGGCAATGATGGACGCTGCTAGAGAAGCGAACCAGAAGGCCACGGAGGATGCTCTTGAGGCAAATCGGCTAGCGAACATGACCATGATGCGGGTTATGTTGGAGGAGATGAGGACTGGTCCTGCTGTTGGTCAGTTCCCTCCACCACCACCTCCACCGCCGCCGCCTCCACCTATTGTTCAGGATGAGAGTCTGAGTCATATTGGTAGTGCTACTCATGTCACAGGGGTGATGGAACCCTTTATGGAGCCTGCTGAGGACCGTGATGTGATTGATCGCCGGCTTAATGCTTTTCGCAAGCATAAGTCACCTACTTTTGATGGATCTTATGATCCTATTGTTGTAGCGAGATGGCTTCAGGCGCTGGACAAGATATTCCGGGTCATGCAGTGTACTGATCCGCAGAAGCTGATGTTTACTACTTATATGCTAGAGGGCGATGCCCATGAGTGGTGGACGAACACCTCTCGTGCTTTCGAGATGCAGGGTCATGTCATGACGTGGCCATTCTTCGAGGATTGTTTGCTGAGTCGGTACTTCCCGTATGATGCGCAGGAGAGGAAACAGGGGGAGTTCGACAGGTTGGTTTAGGGCTCTTTGTCTGTTGACGAGTACTTGGCCAAGTTTAATGAGCTGGTGAAGTTTGCATACTTCCAGATGGTTTCGTCTACTCCGATTTTCTTGGCTGCTAAGTTCCGCAGGGGACTTAGTGAGGATATTGCTGATCGTCTTGCTGGAGCAGCTTCGAGAGACTTTGGGACACTTGTGCAGCAGTGTCGGGACATCGAGGATGTCTGCATCACGAGCAAGGGCAAGGTTGCTGAGGTGAAGGGGACTGGTAGTTCCACTCCCACTTCCACTTCTTGGAGAGACAGGAAGTTTGGTCCGAAAGGCAAGGGAAAACAGTTTGCAACTAGGCAGGCGCCTGGTCAGTTCAAGAGGACTTCTCCGCAGCAGGGGAGCTTTGCTAGGCCTCCTTCCACTCCTAGATGTTTGGGGTGTGGAAAGGAGCATGTGGGATGTTGTGCTTCGGGGCAGTTGGTATGCTTCCAGTGTGGCAAGGAGGGCCACTTTTCTAGGGACTGTCCGTCGTCGACAGTGAGAGCTGCAGCTGTTCAGGAAGTTCCTTTGCAGATGGTTCCTTTGGCATCTACTTCGGCACCTGCAGTGTCACCTGTTTCTGGACGTGTGTACATGTTGGATCGCCAGCAATCGGATAGAGCTCCGAACCTTGTCAGAGATACTGTGTCTATTGGTGATTCATCAGTTGATGTTCTATTTGATTCCGGGGCTACACATTCCTTTGTTGCAACCCCGATTACTTTGGGGCTTGAGTTGCCCATGTATGTGCTTTCTCCACCGTTGCGGGTGACTATCGCCACCGGAGAAAAGTGTGATGCTACCACTGTTCATCGCGATGTAGCGTTTTAGTGGGATGGCCGTGAGTTCTCGGTAGATCTGATAAGATTGCCGATGGCCAACTTGGAGATTATTTTGGGCATGGATTAGTTGTCCAGAAACTGTGCTTTGATTGATTGTTGTGCAAAGCGCGTGGTGATGTCTCCGTGTGATTCCACAGCTAGTTCCTCGCCATTTATTTCTTTGCTGCAGGCTAGGAAGGCCTTGAGAGCAGGGGCATTCGGATATGTCATATTGGGAGGTTTGGTGAGTGGGACACAGGAGGATATCACTGGCATTCCTGCGGTGAGGGAATTCCTCGGAGTGTTTCCAGAGGAGATTCCTGAGTTTCAGCCTCAGAGGAAGACAGAGTTCTCTATTGACTTGTTGCCTGGTGTGGGGCCTATTTCATTAGCTCCATATCAGATGTCGCCACCGGAGTTGGTAGAGCTGAAGAAGCATATTGAAGATCTTTCAGCGAAAGATTTCATTCGACCGAGTGTGTCTCCTTGGGGAGCACCAGTCATCTTTGTGAAGAAGAAGGACGGGACAATGCGATTTGTCACCGACTATAGCCAGTTGAACAAGGTGACGATCAAGAACAAATATCCTCTTCCTCGGATTGACGATCTATTGGATCAGCTTAGGGGTGCTTGCGTGTATTCAGAGATTGATCTCCGGTCCGGATACCATCAGATTCAGGTGAAGCCGGAGGATGTCCCTAAGACCGCGTTTCGTTTGAGATACGGTCACTTTAAGTATTTGGTGATTCCTTTTGGACTCACAAATGCACCCGCAGTGTTCATGGATTACAGGAACAAAATTTTTCAGCCATATATGGATCAGTTTGTGATTGTCTTTATTGACGACATTCTGATTTACTCCAAGACTGAGGAGGAGCATGCAGAGCATCTGAGGATTGTTCTGCAAGTGCTGAAGGAGAAAAAGCTTTATGCTAAGCCTTCTAAGTGTGAGTTTTGGCTCAAATCAGTCAAGTTTTTGGGGCATGTGATTTCAGCAGATGGAGTTGCAGTGGATCCTAACAAGATCGAGGCCGTGCTGGATTGGGAGAGACCCGAGACAGTTACGGAAGTGAGGAGCTTCTTAGGTTTGGCAGGTTACTATCGGAGGTTCATCAAGGGATTCTCCACGATAGTTCTCCCTTTGACTCGCCTTACCCGAAAGGAGACTCCATTTGTGTGGACTCACGAGTGTGAGGAGTGCTTTCAGGAGTTGAAAGAGAGATTGACGACTTCACCTGTGTTGATCCTTCCTGATCCTGAGGAGCAGTTTGAGCTTTACTGTGATGCTTCTGGAAAGGGGCTGGGCTGTGTTTTGATGCAGTCTGGTAGAGCTGTTGCTTTTGCTTCAAGGCAGTTGAAACCTCATGAGGAGAACTACCCGACTCATGACTTGGAGTTGGCTGCGATTGTTTTTGCTTTCAAGATTTGGAGGCATTATCTGTTTGGTATGCAGTTTGCTGTGTTCAGTGACCACAAGAGCTTAAAGTATCTGTTTGATCAAAAGGAATTGAACATGAGGCAGATGAGATGGATGGAGTTTCTGAAGGACTATGACTTTGAGTTGAAGTACCATCCTGGCAAGGCCAATGTGGTAGCTGATGCTTTGAGTCGGAAATCCGTGAGTCTATCCAGTTTGACGATGGGTGACTTCGATATCATAGAGAAGTTTCGAGATCTGAAGGTGACTTCTTTGTTTGGGGGTTCACTTCTCGAGATGGAGACTGTGAGAGTCAGGAATGAGCTTATGGACAAGATCCAAGAGGCGCAAGTGCAGAGAGAGTGTCTCGATTACGTGAAGAACAAGATGGTGTGTCTTGGAATGAGGATGGACTTCTGTTGTTTCAGGAGCGGATTGTTGTTCCTCGAGGTCCTTTGACCGAAGAGGTTATGGCAGAGGCCCATAAGGGTCAGTTTACTGTTCACCCTGGTGCTTCAAAGATGTATCAAGATTTGAAGAGAAATTTCTGGTGGCCAGGAATGAAGAAGGACATAGCTGTCTATGTGTCCAAGTGTTTGATCTGCCAGAAGGTGAAAATTGAACACCAGAAGCCGTCTGGTAAACTTCAACCTCTTGAGATTCCGGAATGGAAATGGGAGAGCATTTCCATGGACTTCGTAGTGGGTTGTCCTAAGACTCAGGTTGGCTGTGACTCGATATGTGTCATTGTGGACAGACTGAGCAGTTGGCCAAATTATATGTTCGCGAGATTGTGAGGCTTCACGGGGTGCCCGAGAGTATCATTAGTGATAGGGACCCGAAGTTCACATCTCGGTTCTGGGAGGCGCTGCAGGAGGCTTTTGGTACGCAGTTGAGATTGAGTACAGCCTATCACCCTCAGACTGATGGACAGACTGAGAGGACCATCCATACCTTGGAGGACATGTTGAGGGCTTGCACGTTGGAGCAGGGTTCAGCATGGGATAGGTACCTTCCGTTGGTTGAGTTTTCGTATAACAACAGCTTTCATGCTAGCCTGGGCATGGCGC